>NW_027478176.1:300000-600000 GCF_051020975.1 Osmia lignaria lignaria | reverse complement strand
AACCGCGTAGCGAATGTTCTCGATAATAATGTAGGTGTAGGATAAACGTGTTTACTTCTCTCGATCTGGATTACTAATAATCCCGAGTACGCGTAGCGTTCGCGAGGACACAGAGCAAATCGGTTATTACTGCCGCGGAGGAGGGGGACGGGCGAGACCATCGGGACACGGCGAAGGTGTTTGAAATTCTGCTACGCGCGCACCGGCGCGAGTAAATATTAAAATAAAGAGTGAGATGGATTGCTGTTGCCCGAACATTCCGCCCGCCTCGAAGGGGTGCCTTCGAAAAACGTTTCGCTACAGGAGCAACTTAACCTATGTGAGATCGAACGCCATGTAGCTTGCTGGATAGCTACTACGGTGCGGACACGAGCGCGTGCATTTATGGTTTTCATAGCGCATTGGCGGTGAGATGATTTTCTTGCCGGTTGCCGCCCGCCGTGCTCCCCTGCAACGCATCTTCCTCGTTGATATCGACTGGGAGGAAGCAGAGCTTACTAAGGGGTCGCGAATAGGTAGAGCGACGAGTTTTGACCGTGACTACTCGAATTAAGCCGTCATCGCCGGGATGGCAGGCGACTATGCGCCTGAGGTCCCACTGGCTGGGAGGTGTCAAAGGGTTGCGCAGCAGGACAACACGACCGACTTTAGCTAAGCGCTGAGCTACGCGCCATTTAGGACGCTGTTGTAACGTGTGTGGATATTCGCGCGACCATGATCTCCAGAAATTCTCCGAAATGCGCTGAACGAGCTGCCAACGCGATAACCGATTTTCGCTTAATTCTAAAACGCTGGGCTCAGGAACCGCAACTAAAGGGGCGCCGATTAAAAAGTGACCGGGCGTGAGAGCATCGTAAGTGTCGACGTGTTCGGAAACGGCTGCGATGGGGCGCGAATTCAACGCCGCTTCGATGCGACACAGAAGCGTAGTCAATTCTTCGCCTGTAAGCGTATGGTTTCCCACGCATCGTTTCAAGTGGTGTTTGACTCGGCGCACTCCCGCCTCCCACAGTCCTCCAAAGTGGGGCGCAGCGGGAGGGAGGAAATGCCACTGTACCGAGTCGGTTGCCATTTGGTTCAAAAAATTTGGATCGCGGACTGCTTGTCTATGTGAGGCGGAAAGTTCACGGTCTGCCCCCTGAAACGTCGTGCCGTTATCCGAATACATCGATTGAGGGAGCCCACGTCTAGCAGAAAAGCGGTGAAAGGCTGCGACAAACACGGCGGATCCATAATCGTGCACAAGCTCGAGATGTATGGCTTTTGTTGTCATGCAAACGAAGAGCGTAATGTAGGCTTTATGGGACTTATGCCCGCCCCCAGAATTATCGCGCACGAGTATGGGTCCCGCGTAATTAACTACGGTGTGCACGAAAGCACGAGCGGTGCGATTGACGCGGACGGCGGGTAACGATCCCATGAGCTCGGTGGGGACGATCAAGATTATTAAAATAGTAAAATAAGTAAATATTAAAATAAAGAGTGAGATGGATTGCCGTTGCCCGAACAAACGAAGTACCTACATTTAACTAAAATTTCAACTTTGAGCTTGATTTAAAAAAAATGCCACAACTTGCCACATGTTTAATTATTACTACAGGAAAGAGTGAACCTTCCTCTATCAGAATCTGAAAAAATCGGTTGCACTTTTTTGCACTTTTTCAAGAAAATGGCGATTGAATGAAATTGCATCCATCTTGGCCGCTGCGCACGATGATAGAAAAACAGTACCAGATACGATTATTAACCAGTTAACTGCATTCCACGTGTATATTCGTCATCCAAAACTTTATTTCGTCCTTGCAATATGCCATAATAAATTTTCATAATTGTCGAAACTGTTTTCACGAATGATTTGGTATCGATCATAATAAATATAAATAAATATATTATAATAACACATGTCTTGTCATTTTTTAATTATTAAATCCGTTTCTCTTATAGTTATTAACAGTTTTGAGTCAATTTTTTGTTAAATGACATAAAATATGTCTAACAAGTGAAGGATATTGAACGCGCTACAGTTTATACGTGAATATCTTGACACCCTGTAATTCAATATGATTTATATTAATACAACTTAAGTATCATAATGTAGGCAAAAACTTCCCAAAACTTCATTAAAATATTTCCAATAGAACCAAAGTTACAGAATTTTGATCGCCAAAAGCAGTTTTGTCCCACTGTGCGGCGTTCGAAGGTGGGGATCCGCGCACGCGCTCCACTGTGACTAATAAGTAGGGATAGCAGGTTCCATCGCTATAGTTCCGATCTCCCAAGAAAAATCTATGCTACTCGTACTATACTATGTAACTGTATAAATGTACGGTTACAAGGGGGAGACTTTAACGCGAGAACAGGAGAGGAAGGAGGGGCGAAAGCAAAGGAGGAGGAGGAAGGGGGGAAGAGGGAAGAAGATCCAAGGATAAGAAGATTAACGTGGAAGGGAAAAGACTGTTGGAAGTCCTAAGGGAGACGGGCTGGTCGATTATGAATGGGAGCATAGAAGGGGACGAAGAAGGCGAATTCACATATACAGAGGCCAGAGGAGACACGATGATAGACTACGGGAAAGCGGAAGAAGAAGGGAGAGAATGAATTATAAGACTAGAAATTGGGAATAGGATAGACTCAGATCACCACCCCGTGATAGTGAAGCTGAGAGTGGGAGGCAGACAGAGGGAGGAAGTAGAAAGGAAAAGGAGAGCAACAGCGAGAGGAAATTGTACGGAACAGGGGAGGAGAAAAGTTCAGAGAAGAAATAAAATGGGGGGAAAAGAGAGAGGGTAAAGTTAATGAGGATATGGAAAGAATGCTAGAAGAATTCAGAAGTGGGTTGGAGAAAGGAAAAGAGAAGTGCCAGAGGAACAAGAAAAATGGGTGGGGGGACGAGGAGTGCAAGGAGAGGAAAAAAGAGGTAAGGGGAGTCTTAAGACAGTGGAGGAAAGGGAGAACGGACGGAAAAAGCTATAGAAAGGCAAAGAAAGCGTATAATAGACTTTGCGAAGACAAAAAGAGAGAAGTAAACGAGAGGTTCATAAAAGAGATGGAGAGAGTTGAAACGGATAAAGACCTGTGGAGAATAGTAAATAGAGTGAGAAAAAGCAGAGGTCAGGCACACGCAAATATTAAGGAAGAAGAGTGGAAATTCCACTTTATGAAACTATTAGGCGGAACAGAAGAAAAGGTGGTGCTGGGAGGCGAGAGGAAGGTGGAGGAAGAGGAGGACCAGGAAGAAGAAATAAGCAGGGAGGAAATTAGAAAGGTAGTGGCTAAGCTAAAGGACGCGAAAGCAGCAGGCAGCTACAGTGATGCCACCTCTACGGATTTTTCCGTAGATCTACGGAATTTTTATATCATTTACGGAGTTACGGATTATACACTCAAATCTACAGATTTTTTGTCTTTTACCTTCTCCGTTCTTTTTTCAGAATTTTGCAATCCACAAATAAATTTTATTGTATCGATCGTCAATCGTCTCCACCTAGTTCTACAAGTGAACTATTAAAAATGAATTTCTTGTAAAGTCACGGAGTTCTCTCTCTCACTGAGACCTCGGCGTATTTTATGTAATTTAATCTGAGCTGTTAGTTAGATAGAGGTTCTCACTTACCTTTCGCTGGGCGAGTAGAGCGTCTGTGGACAGAACCTGTAGTGGTGAGTCGTCCAGGTATTAGAACGGTAGGGTAGACGGTTGAATAAGGATCACGCACTTCCGATCACAATGTCTGTTTATTCGTTCCGAGTACAGTCTTTCGATTTGCGCGCGTTTTACAATTAAGACGTACAGAACCTTGCTCTGTCGGAGCCCTGAGCTTCGTAGCAGAGTCGTGTAGATTCTAGAGTATCGAACTATGAGCGGTACTTTGCGGATTATCTTCGCGGATTTAACGATTTACGAATTGTTGGGATGATCTGATCTGATCGCGATAATTTCTGGTTTCTATACTATTCTTGACTACACTGTTTCTGTACTATTTCTGGTATACTGATATACTGCGCGCGGGCGGGCTTGGTCGCGTTATTTTATATTGATGAACGAGGTCAACGTTTGATTTGGTAATTCGGGTGAACCACCTCGTTCGAATCGTCAGCGTTCTCGCCGTACGACGACCCGGCTGAGCTGCTCACTCAGAATTTGCGGAACGATGAATTTGGATGGTGCAATAGAAGTTTAAAGAATTTCGATCGCGAAATAGAAGTTTCAAGAATGCGTCACAGGACGTGACATTCTAGTGAATTTCTAGTTCCATAAATTGTTGGTTACATGTAGATGTAATATTATTTGAAATTCGAGACATTACAGTCGTGACATCTTATAGAACATCTTACAGAAACAATCAGACTATCACAATCAGTTACAAAAAGAAATAAGAAATTAATAGAATAAATAAACGGACGGAATAGAATGGACGGAAACAGCGATTCAAATTCAAATGCAGATGAAAAATTCTACTTTCAAAAATTCATTTACTTTTTCTAAAATTTATCTGGAATTCTATTATATTGATTTAAGTCTAAAGATAAAATAAATAAAAAAACATTAATTCATTAACATGTATAATTAAAAAATATATACGTAAATAATTCCGTAGATCTACGGATTTTGCAGAAGACAATCTACGGAATTTTACGGAATTTTCATCTTGCCTCTACGGATTTTTAAAATTTTGAATAGGCAACACTGGGCAGCGATGAAATACCAAACGAAGTATGGAAATATGGAGGAGAGGAAGTGTCGGAATGGATTTGGGAAACCTGCAATAGAGTCTGGAAGGGAGAAGGTTGGCCAGAAGGATGAGAGGACGGGATAATCGCGCCGATAAGGAAAAAGGGAAATGGGAAGCAGGCCAGTGACTGCAGGGAGGTGACGTAAATGCCGACATTATACAAGATCTATGCGGCGGTACTAACAGAGAGATTAAGGAAAGAAGCGGAAAGCAAGGGAATGATACCAGCCAATCAGACGGGTTTTAGGAGAGGGATGGGGACTATGGATAACATATACGCTCTGAACTACCTGGTAAACAAGCATCTAAAGGAAGAAAAGGGAAAGGTGGTAGCGTGCTTCGTGGATCTGAAAGCCACCTTCGATTCAGTAGATAGAGGAGTGCTGTTGGAAACACTAAGAGAGGGGTGTGAGGAAAGGGTTGAGAGAAAGGGTAAAAGAAATACTAAGGGAGTCTAAAAGCAGGGTAAGGACGGAAAAGGGGATGACGGACACGTTCTGGACCGCAAGAGGGCTAAGGCAAGGGTGCCCACTAAGTCCAATACTATATAACCCTTCTAACGGCGGACCTGGAGGAAGAAATACGTAAAGGAGGAATAGGAGGGGTTAAGGTAGGAGACAGAAAAATACACACCCTGGCTTACGCAGACGATGTGGTGTTACTGGCAGAGAGGAAGGAGGATATGGCAGCGATAATAAGGAAACTGGAGAGGTACTTGGACAGGAAGCGGCTGGAACGAAACCGGGGAAATTCAAAGGTGTTGAGATTCAGAAAAGGAGGCGGAAGATGGAAGAAGAGAGAATGGATGTGGAAAGGAAAGAAAATGGAAGAGGTGGAATCGTTCGAATACCTAGGATACACCTTCAGGAGAAATGGGGGGAGCGAATTGCATATAAAAGACAGGGTGAGCAGAGCAAGTGCAGCAATGAGGCAAGTATGGGGGATTGGGAAAAGATTGGAAGAGGAGAACATGGTTGTGGGACAGATTGGTATGGACGGTGATTGCGTACGCTACCGAAATATGGGGGTGGAAGGAATGCAGAGAAATAGAAGGGCTACAGGAGTGGTTTCTAAGGCCACAAACTCAGACCACCCATATGAAATCATGAAATAATGAAATAACAGATGACACAGTGTAGATATATATTTGTTTTGTAGCAGGCATCACAAGAGTACAGAAAATACCGGAGAAAAGAAAGATCAGAAGATGGAAAGGGACTGGAGAGAAGAAGTCAGAAGGAACTGAGGAAGGTTGGAGAGACCGTAGAGGAGATAAAGAAAGAGATGAAAAGAGGAAGGGAAGGGAAGACACAAGATAATCAAGATCTAGGAGGTAATAAGGAACAGGAAAAGGAGGTGGAGCAAGGCGAAGGGGAGGAAGAAAACAAGAAGGAGGGGTCAACGGAAAGAGAGAGGAAAAAATGCTTCCCAAAGAGGGGTGGAGCTAAAGAACAACAAGAAGAAGACAAAATTGAATCGGAAGAGGAGATGAGGGCAAAGAAAAGAAGAAACACGGCCGCCTCAAGTAAGGAAGGAAATAGAAAGACGGAGGAAGAGAAGGACAATAGGCTAAAGACACATAGGGAAGAGGAAAGGAAAGAGTAAACGGGGGGAAGGACAGCCAGCATGGGGGGAAACGAAGAAGAGGAGAATGAAAGGGAGGAAAAAGAGGAAGCCAAAGCAAAGGAAGATGAAGAGGAAGAATGGAGGGAAAAATGGGAGAAGAGAATAGAGGACGAAAGGAAGGAGAGAAGGAAAAGAAGTCTGATTTGGAAGGGGGTAAGAGGGAAGGACGCAGAAGAAAGAAGTAGAAGAATTAGCATGTAAGTTTTTTTTAAAATCATCCTTTTTGCAAAATTGAATTCCCCCTCCCCCTCCGTTTTGAAAAACTTTACGCAGCTTTATAGACCTCAAGAAACGGTATAACTTTTATTTCAATTATTTTTTTATATCTTTTGTTGTTTACGATTTATAAGCACGTATATAGAAAGGGCGGTTCGGATAAAAGGGTTGATACCTAACTCAAAGTGAAAAACGGGCACCAACGAATTACAGTTATCTTCATAAACAGGTCTAATAAATATTTATGCAAAGTTTCATAAAAATCGGAGTGTATCAGTCCCCGATGTTCCCTTGTTAGTCAGCAGGTCTACTACATTCTCATTAGATGTTATATGCGATAAATTAAACAATTTGTTTTCGTATTCTTCTCGGACTATATGGAATGCGATATCGATACGTTTGGTGCGCGAGTTCTCTATTCTACTACTTGAAAAATCTATAGCAGCTCGATTGTCGCAAAGCATTTTGCAACTTCCAGATAAGTGTTCATATAATTCTAACTCGCTTAGGAACATACGTAGCCAATGTGCTTCCTTCACTCCGGATGCTAACGCTACGTGTTTAAAGTTGAGATTTTTAAAGCTATCGGGGTGACTGAAGCTTCCAAGTTTTTAGATTGTAATGCTCAGTTTATTCATAGAGTCGAAAAATAAAGTCAGTCTAGGTTTTGTACAATTCGTAATTTCCAGATTTAATTTGTAGCTCGTTTTTCAGCGTCTGCACACCCGTATATCTTTCTCTTTAGCTTTGTTAATTTCGCGATCTTTACTCTTCTGTTCTTTTCTAATAAGTGAAAAGCACGTATCTCTTAGCAGAAAATCCAGTGCGGAGAGAGCGAGGGCGGTGATGGGGACGGCGGAAGAGCGAGCGCCTTACATAGCGGTAATTTCCGAACTAATCAACCGAACGCAATTATCGGTCGATATTTCCGATTCCTAACACTACGTATTCCGCCTCCATGGTTGAAGTCGATATACTTTGTTGTTTTGAAGATGTCCATTGTACAACGTTTGAGCCTATCATTACGACTAAGCCCGTGAATGAATGCCTATCGTCTGGGTCACCAGCCCAATCCGCGTCGCAATAAATTTTTATCTTTGGTATCTTACTCGCATTATAAGCTAATACAGTATAGACTCGTTATAAGCAAAACGCTCGGGACCGGACTTTTGCTTATAACGTGTAGTTCCACTATTGTTTGATGTTAGCCGACTGCTTCGACATAGAACGGTTTGGTTTCGCTCCGTCCTCTTTTGCACTCAAGGTCCTTTTCTACGTTCGAAGCAGTCGGCTAACATCAAACAATAGTGGAACTACACGTTATAGGCAAAAGTCCGGTCCCGTGCGTTTGGTTGTAACTAGTTTACATGGTAAATATGGTTCGAATTATATCGTGTTTGGTATCATTTTAATTAGAAAAATGTCAGAAATATCATGGAAAAAGTTCTATAAAAAAAAAATGAAAAATAGCAAAGTTAGATTGTTGCATTAGTGTTGCCTCACCGATATCTGATCCAAGATCACGTTACGCTACTCGGCGAGCGAGCTTCGCGACGTCTCGAGGGGTATACCCCCCAGTGGTGGGGATGGTTTCTTTGCAAATATCGTACAGATCTTTTTAGCTTATAACGAGTCTATACTGCACTAAGTGTTTGGTTTTGTTTAAGTAACGCAGTATGCGTTTGGCTTGTATCCAGTGTACCGGGGTAGGACATGAGTTAAATTGCGATAACTTCGTTGCCGCGAACAATATATCCGGTCTTGTACGCAACGCTATACACATCAATGAGCCTGAGTTCTCGATAACTCGTTTCTTCGCATTCTTTTGTGAATTCTAAGTTCGTATTTTTTGATAACACTAATCCCGGTTCTAGCGGGGTTCTTGCACCTCTACAATCTATCATATTGTAATTTCTCAACAATTACTCTATATATGCCTTTCGATTTAAAGTAATTGTAGTTTTATTTCTCTCTACCTTAACGCCCAGCATGTCGCTTACCACACCAAGGTCTTTTATTTCATGTCGTTTACTTATGGAATCGATGAACTCGTTAATCGACACTGGATTGTTTGAAAATAGAAAGATATCGTCCACATACACTATCGCTATGATCCAATGTCCTTTGCGGTAGACGCAACTCGACGATCCTAGTCTTTTGAAATTATGTTTTGTAAAAAACTCATTTAATTCTGTGTTCCAATTTCTTCCGAACTGTTTAAGTCCATATATGGGGCGCCTTAACCTGACTATAACTTCCTCAGTGTCTTTGCTTGAAGAGGGTAGTCTTAAGTAAATTTCCTCTTTCAACTGCCCATATAGGTATGCACATTTAACATCTATATGTCTTGTGAACCAATTGAAATTGCTAGTAGGAGACGTATTATTGAAAAATTCGCAACAGATGAATAAGTTTCCCCATAATCTATACCTTTTTGTTGAGAATAACCCTGTGCTAGTAACCTTGCTTTAAAACGTGATACATTACCTTCGCAGTCCTTTTTCAATTTAAAAACCCATCTACTACGAATGCACTTTTGTCCACATGGCAATGTTTTTACAATTTCCCATGATCCACGCTGTATTAGACTGTCCATCTCCTCGTCCATGGCTCATCTAGTGTTGTTGGTTCTACGATTTCCATATGATTCAACTCTACATGTTCTGGAATTTCTTCTTGTTCTTCTCCAAATGAGGGTATTGATTCTTCACCCGTCTGTTCCTTAGGTTTTCCCTTTCTACCATAGGAAAATCAATATCTGATTACAGTATTCTCTCTCGTTGTCGGAGCGGAATCTCTTCACTCTCTTGCCCGTTTCCAATTCTACCCTTGCTATATATTTTTTGATTTCGTTTTTGACGTCGTCTTTATTTTTAACGAATGCTACGTGAGAATATCTAGAGTAGTCATCCGTGAACGTGACAAAATATCGCTTACCACTCAACGAGTCCACAGGCATGGGTTCACAAACGTCGGAATGAATCAGCTCACAAATGTCTCTTGACTGTGGGCCATTGGTCCCTCGACAAGCAGTTTTCGTTGACTTACTAACATAGCAATCTTCGCATGCGCCGTCATCTATTTTTGCATCTTCTAACCCACGGACACCATTTGATTTTTTTGTCATTTCAAGTATTTTGTGACCGATATGACAAAATCTGCGATGCCATAAGATGTGATCTTTTGTTGTCACGTTATGAGATTCTGGACTCTCTTCAGTATTTGTCAAGATTTTAGCGCGGACGACGTACAAGTCATTCTGTCTGTCTGCTATACACAGTACTTTGTTGTCCTTAACGTTACTGATCACGGCACTTCCGTTTCGGATAATGACCTGCTTTTCTCTACGTTCAATTTGTGATACGGACATCAAATTCTTTCTAATGTGTGGTACGTAATATACGTTATGTAACGTTATATATTGTGTTTGTTTACCTACAAATGCTTTTATTACAATGTTACCAACGTCTTTTGCTTCAAGTGCAGTATTTCCCTTATCGAGTGGTTCGGCTGCTGTATTGATTGGTCCTAGTTGTGTTTCCTTAAGAGTCTGAAACCAATCTTTTCACTTGCACATATGGTGTGTGCATCCACTATCTAGCAGCCGTGTGTCTTGCACATCAATATGGTTAAGCGAAACCAAACACCCTTCGGTATTGTTTACCTTCTTATTATTGAAATTTCTATAACTATTACCTTTATTCTTCGACCAGCAGTTTTTCAATTCATGTCCTCGCCTCTTACAATGTGAGCAAAACAAGGGTTTGACCTTATTGGTAACTTCTGTTTGATACTTAGCTGGATTTTTACGTGGTGCCTGAGTCGATACCTTTCTAATTTGTAATGCCTGTTTATGATCTGTATCTTCCTCTATATGTCTGGACAAACGTCTGTCAAATTCAGTCAAGAGGTTTTACTCACCTCACTTGACGTAAATTTCTCATCTGGCACATCAGCTAATGACATGGTTAGACTTTCATAGGAATCTGCTAGGCCTGATAATAAAATGTATGCTACGTCTTCATTATTTACTTGAGCACCCGCTTCTCTGAGATTGTTAGCTACAACTTTCACTCTGAATACGTATGACGACATAGGTTCGTCTCCCTTCATCTTGGATTGGTATAGTTGTTTTTTGAGTCGCATTATTCTGACTCGAGATTTGGGATGATGCACTTGTTCCAAGGACTTCCATGCTTCATTTGCATTCCTACGTTTCTCTATGTGTACTTGTTGATCCGGTTCTAGAAGAAGCCCTAATGCAGCCATTGCTTTATCATCATACATTTGATGTATTTTTCTCTGTTCTGGTGTTGCAGTTTTGTCTAAATCAATTTTTCCAAGCACGTGGTCCAGTTAACGTTTACCTTTCAAGTACCATTTCATTTCTATCTTCCAGGTATGATAGTTATCGTCCGATAATTTTGCGATTTGCAAATCTATTTTGGTATTGTCACACATTTTTTTTTTTTATTACTTATTATTAATCGTCTTACCTGGTTTATTATATGATACACTTATCTTTAGACGAACTTGTACAACGCATGAGCACGTGGCGTCTTATAGGTTATACACGTGCGATGGAATCGCATGGGCCCATAACCAGTGTTAATATTTATTGTCACGTCCTCTGACGCATTCTTGAAACTTCTATTTCACCATCCAAATTCTTGAAACTTCTATTGCACCATCCAAATTCATCGTTCCGCAAATTCTGAGTAAGCAACTCAGCCGGGTCGTCGTACGGCGAGAACGCTGACGATCCGAACGAGGTGGTTCACCCGAATTGCCAAATCAAAAATGTTGACCTCGTTCATCAATATATAATAACGCGACCAAGCCCGCACGCGACCAGAAATCCAATAGCGTGCACTTAGAAGCAGTTCTCATTAGTATAACAGGCGCAGTTCTTTTCAGTATATCAGAAACGGTTCATCCATTTATCAATATAGTGCGAAACCGAAGGTATCGCGATCAGACCCGATCATTCCAACAATCCGTAAATCGTAAAATCCGCGAAGTGAATCCGCGAAGTACCGCTCAGAGTTCGATACTCTAGAATCTACACGACTCTGCTACGAAGCTCAGGACTTCGACAGAACAAGATTTCGGTAATATCAATAAATTAATCAAGTCTAGCGTTTATGACTCTGGTACGAAGCTTAGGGCTCCGACAGAGCAAGATTCTGTAAGACTCAACTGTAAACGTGCGCGAATCAAGAACTGTACCAGTAAACGAATAAACATACATTGTGATCGGAAGTGCGTGAACTTTAATTAAACCATCTGCCCTACCGTCTCCACTAAGGACGACTCATCTCTACAGGTATCCTTGCCCAGCGAAAGGTAAGTAAGAACCTCTACATAATTAACAGCATAGACTTAATTATACAAAGTACGCAGCGGGCTCTGTGAGAGGGAGAACTCCGCGACTTCACATAACAGATGAAACTAATTTTTTAGTTTCAAGACCAGTTATGGTACGATCTGAAACTGATATACCTAAATCAGTAAACTCTCAAGAATCTAATAGTGATAAATTAGATACAACCACATCAAAGGTGATAGAAATGAATGCTGAATTAAGTCCTGAACTTAATATATCGGTGACAGAAACAGATACACACAATGAATCTTTCAAAAATAATAATAATAATAATAATGGAAAGAGGCAAATGTCTCCTGAATTAAGGAGGAGTGAGAGGATCAAACATTGTCCGTCTGTTTCTTACAATGAAAGTGAAATGCCAGATGATTATCTTTTGTCTGCCCAATTCATAGTTTGCGAAATTCCTAAGTCATATCATGACATTGAAAATAGGGATGACAAAATTAAATGGCAACAGGCTATTAAAAATGAAATTGATTCTCTTTTGATTAATAATACATGGACTATAGTACCAAAGCTGATAATGAAAATATTGTTGATTGTAAGTGGGTATTTACTATTAAAAATGATGAATACGGAAACCCATTAAAATATAAAGCTCGTCTTATTGCACGAGGTTTCAGTCAACAATATTTAATAGATTATAATGAAACGTTTACACCTGTTGCAAGAATTTCAAGTTTTAGATTTGTTCTGGCATTTGCTAATCAGTTTGATTTATTAGTACATCATATGGGTGTAAAGACAGCCTTTCTAAATGGTACGTTGAAAGAAGAAATTTATATGAAAGTTCCTGAAGGAATTAAAAGTAGCAGTAATGAAGTATGTAGATTAAATAAAGCGTTGTATGGACTCAAACAAGCAGCAAGGTGCTGGTTTGAGGTTTTTGAACAAGCGCTAAAAGAAAAAGGTTTTAAAAATTCTTCTGTTGACAGATGCATCTACATGTTAGATAATGGAGATGTATCTCGAAACATATATGTCGTACTTTATGTAGACGACTTAATAATAGCTACTGCTAATATTGAAGTTATGAATAGTTTCAAAAACTATATGAAAAGTAAATTTTGTATGAAGGATTTAAAAGATATAAGACTTTTCTTAGAAATTAAAATTGAAAGAAAAGAGAATAAAATATGCATGGAGCAAAGTGCATATATTAAAACAATCTTAGAAAAGTTTAATATGTAAGGATGGTCGAAATAGCTTGAGAATAGTTTTATTTGAAAATTGAATGATGCTGCGGTTTTACGTGTTCGTTCGCAACGAGAGGCATAGCCGAACTGCCTCGACGCGTTCCCGTGCTTTCTCGAAAAAGCGTTAATAACAAAACACTGTCAACGGCCGGTCCGGACTCGCCTTCGACGCAATAACGGCTACAGGTTCCTTCAAAAAGGAAGTGGCTTACAAATATGTCAGATTGTAAGGCAGTTAGTGCACCTCTCGAAAATAAATTAGATTATACGGCATTGAATTCCGATGAGAAATATGAGGCTCCTTGCCGAAATCTTATCGGATGTCCAATGTACGTGATGCTGTGCACCAGACCTGATCTGTGCACAGCTGTAAATATATTGAGTAGATATCTAACTAAAAATAATAAAGAACTTTAAAAATGTTTAAAGCGGGTACTTAGATATCTTAAAGGATTCTTGCATATAAAATTGACCTATATCAGAGGTGATTATAATGATCTTCTATGTGGTTATGTTGATTCTGATTGGGGAGGAAGTGATAGTAATGATAGAAAGAGTACCACAGGCTATTTATTTAGATTATTTGAACGATGTACAATATGCTGATCTACTAAGAGACAAACATCGGTAGCTGTTTCATCTACGGAGGCCGAGTATATGGCTCTTTTTGAGGCAGTTAGAGAGGCATTGTGGTTACGCTCATTAGCTAAAACTATTCAGATAAATATTTCCGAACCAATCACGATATATGAGGATAATAATGGATGTATCAGTATCGCAAATAATCCAACAAACGACAAAAGATCAAAGCATATTGATATTAAATATCATTTTTGCAGGGAACAAGTGGAAAATAATATAATTAGATTGCAATATGTTCCGACAGGTCACCAACTGGCTGACATGTTAACCAAACCGCTATCGGCCATAAGATTTCTACAGCTCAGAGATGGGATGGGCTTAAAATAAAACTATTATGAAAATATATAAAAAATTTCTTGGATTTAAATATATATAACCTAGTATTATTGATGGTCTAATCAGGTTATCCTGGGTTTCCCTGATTCTTTGCAATAAATGTTGGGCCATATGTAGTTCCCAGGGAAGGCGAAGAAGTCTTTATTGTTGTTTAACTACAGCCGATTCATTTTTGAGGAGGCGTGTTGGAATAATATTATAATGTGTATACAAAAACGAATCTCTATGTTGAGGGACACTGTCCATCAGATAAAGGCCTAGCTCTGTCACCAGAGTCGATAGGTTTCGAGCCGTACCAGACCTAAGGGTCTGGAGCAATAAACACATTGAAGGCCCGGGGTCGTTATTTTTCTTTCTGAAAGTGGGCGCCAATTTTCTGCGTGCATTTTCAGAAGGTTTCATTCTTTGCTCGTTCACAGCACAGTAAAGACGGTCTTCAAGCTTTTAAAATAAATATCGTGTTTAATAGAATTACTGAGTTTTTTATTGAACTAATCCCATAATCCAATACGTAACGATCGAATATGTTATTGAAAAATGATGTTTCATTTTCTTCGAATCGGAAAATTCTATATTTCTGTTCAGGCCGACAGCTGTTTATAAATACAGCTTTTCTCGAGCTCATTTTAAGGGGCAGATGGCACAACCGATATGCACATTTTATAGCACAAACCACACGTTGAGATAGAATTGCCATAGATACCAAAAATAGTTGATCCCGGACGGTACCGCTTCGGCGTTTCGCTCGTAAAATGGCTTCTTTAATAATATTTCCTGTGTCCTGCGGCTCGCATTTACTTGCGTATTTAGCAATATAATATGCGACAGCTGTAACATTTCCGTATGGTTCAATATCCATGTTTGCTTCCCAAAGCTTTAAAAGAGTTGGGTTGTAATTGTTCACCATGATTTCATTTCTGTTGTCTTAAGTACGCAAGAACGTCCATTGTTCACAAGTGTGTCATCTGAACCTAAGCACATCGTTCTTTCACTTATCAGTCTGAGGAATCCAAAACGACAACAACGATTATTACGATCTTTGTAACATGTAGCAGAATGTTTATGAATTTGGACTTTTTGAACTATGTCCCTCATATCTTGATTTTCTGCTTCCAATGAACAAGATACAACTTCCTCAATAACGTTGCGGCCTTCGTTGGTAAGGAAATCAGGTACGTTTGCACACCGAAGAAGCATGTGACCGACTTCCCGTGTTTTGAAATTCTATTCTATGCCAAAAATCGATAACAACGCCACCTAGGCAATCGGAGTTTCTCAAATATTGCATTAACGCGTTTAGACGTAACGTAAATTGTCTTGCAATAACTACAGGGTATCTCTGAACCAATTTTAGTCGATCTGCAAAAGTTAGGTTTTCGAATCCGGTAATGAGGCGACCATCGAATAGTAGTAATGCTTTCAACATATCTGGCCAGTTCAGATCATTGCAAGAGAACGTAGCAAACCATGTGGGCGGTTCAAGACTTTGGACCATGGCGATTAATTCCGAACAGCAGCGTTTCCAGTATGATGCCGATCCTCTTATGTTTCTCATCGTGAGGTGCATATTATCTACTAATCCCTGTGGAGTATGTTCCCCATGGCGCATTTTACATGATACTGAAATGCTAACTTTTGCGCGGTCATATTCAACAACAGATAATGTGAAAAACAAATAATCTGTTCGCTGGAATCGTTTGTCATTGCTCAGAATACGCGCTTGGAAGTAATCCAGTGGTGTTATTGAGATGTCGATGCTCTCCAAATCCATTTTTTCCATCCGGATACAGGAAGAACCAACACAGTTCTTCCATCCTTCTCTCTCTCTAGGTTCAAAGGAGGCGCTGTTTTTCTATGTATATTCGCCAGTTCTATCGGGCCATTGTCTGCGTTATTATTAGTATTACTGATTGAGATGGCACTATCGATGTTGGGAACACCTTCGTCAACCAAATGTAACATGCTTGTTTCGAATATAATTCGTGTTTTGCCGGATTCTGTTCGAGGGGTCCCAACTGACAGATGTTGCATTCTTTTTACCAGTGGGGATCTATTTCTTCCGGCTACAATTATTATAGGTGTTAATGAGTAGATATTTAATACATTGCTGTTGCCATCTTTCGCATACAAATTACGACGCAAGGTGGCCTGTAAAGCATCAATAGTAGTAAATTTCATACAGCATGAGGCGCCCCGTATTGGTGCTTCATATCCTTTTGGACCTCTTGCATGGGAATCAAACAACCAATAGCAGGTGGTCTCCGACTGGTTGTTGCACGATACGGCTACTGATGTATAATTTGCAGTAAGAATTCCGTACATATACTGTTGAAAAAACCTAATCAAACCATTTTTTAAATTTGGAAATCCTCCATCACAGTTATCAACGTCAATATGACCATTTATAGACATTTCATAGTCAACATTAATATTGACTCGCCTATTATTAAATGTTAGATTAAATAGTCTACATTGATTTCGTTGGGGTTAGGAATACTTCGCGCTTCAATGCAATCACGATAATATTTATCTCCTAGTATAACCATATAATCGACATCACTAGTACACCACGCACTAGGATCAAGGGAACGAAACGCAACACATGCAACTGCAGCTACGCCAGTACACTGCTTACCACGAGATTCGATACTGAAGCGATCGCTAGCTTGATGAAACGTGCCTCGTAAAATAGCTACATTCTGACCAACGTCTACAAATCTACTGTATGGTTCAATATTTCTTTGCGCAACTTCAAGTTCCTTTGTGACAATAGCCGGCTGTTCAATGACATGAGCTATTTTGAAAATATTATTGGTAATAGTAGAAAAACATGGTCGCACATCTTTGTATAAAGCATTATTTTATAATAGCCAATGTAAAGCTACTCGAAGTTTGCCAACGTTTATTTGAAATTGTCGTTGTCACTCCAAATTTTCGAGGCTTTCCACTACAATCACTATACTGGTTTGGTTTAATCTAACTGGAAGTTGCTCGGCTACTTCGAACACATCGCGGGCAAATAGAACTACCTGACCTTTGCACCAATCTTGACTGAAACGATTCTGAATTTTCATGATTTTAAGAAACGGTACTATTCTGCCCAACGTTTGTTTTTCGATTTCTGATAAATCTGTTATCTCCACAGGTATAGGCATGAGTTCCATTTTATTCCAGAATGCCTGTGATGGAACTTTGTGTTTTTTAAGATGATTTAGACAACGAGAACATGTTGTTATCTTCTCTGATTCTAATAGATTTGCAGGAATTAGACTAGACAAAGGCTGCGTGTGTAAAGCGTAACGTTGCTGCGGATATAAAGTCTTGTAACACACTGCACACGGTACATTACCAAAAATATTAATAGCCGATTTAAAGTAGTTTTCCTGAAGAAGAGGTTCTTTTCTCCGTTTTTTAACTGGTTGACGCATATTTCTTAAACGCGTATTCCTTGATTGGACACGTTCACTTAGTAGTACTTTCCGCATACGATTTCTCTCAACCATTAGACGTTGCGAACGTTCCTCATTCGATTCGTTCGCTAAACGCCTGCGGATTAATCGGAAACGACGTGACCATTCCACGGCAGATTCGTTCGCTAAACGCCTGCGGATTAATGCGAAACGACGTGACCGTTCCGCGGCAGATTCGTTCGCTAAACGCCTGCGCATTAATGCTAAACGACATGACCGTTCCGCGGCAGATTCGTTCGCTAAACGCCTGCGCATTAATGCTAAACGACATGACCGTTCCTCTGCAGATTCGTTCGCTAAACGCTTGCGGATTAATCGGAAACGGCGTGACCTTTCCTCCGCAGATTCGTTCTTTAAACGATTAGAAATTCTGCTTAGCCGACGTTTTCTTTCGTCAATCGTTTCGCGCGATTTTTTCGAACTAGCATATCATATTTTCGCTTTGCAGACAATCTCGAACGGCGATCATCAATAGTTTCTTCACGCCGTGCCTCTGCGTTTCTTTCACGTTCTTTAGAAAGACGTAATTGCTTCACATCGTCCGATTCATTCGCACGATTATTTCTCATACGGGATGCACCTTTTGTAGGTCTACCCATAATTATATATATCGAAACTTTTTTATTTTATTTTATTAATTAGCCGCTGAAAGCGGAATTGGCCCGCTTGTTTTCACAAACAATAATTCGCTCCAGGCAGAATTTGCCAGTTTCTTTGTGTTTAGGATTTTAGCTCCTATATTTTATTAAAGCGTCTTAGATTTAATTAAGGCGCGCGCTCTAATTAGCGCACCGATCAGACGATGACAGCACCTGCCGAATCGAGGCTGGCGCCGCGATCGGAGCAGAAGGAGATCGAAGCAGGGGAATCGAACAAACTGAAATGTATTTGGTATTCTATTTAACGATTAAGTAGATATTATTAATAGCTACGGAATATTGGTATAAATGAAATAGAAATTATTTGACACTTCTTAGTGCATTTCGAAGTCGGATGTTTTTTTTGTTAAAAATTATTTTATTTCACACTTTTTAGTGGAATTAGATGAACGAGAAATATTTGTAATATGCCGTTAGATGGTTTTCCGTTCTTAATAGTTAAGTAAGGATGAAATACAGGTGATTAATAATAAAAAAAGGAAGTACAAGTACCATTTTTTTTTATAAGTGACTAACTTTATTATATAATATAATTAATAAAAATTCAGTTGAACTATATTTCCCCTACTCCCCCTTCCCTTCCCCCGATTCCCCTACCCCCCTACCCCTTCCGCCCCGGTACCCCCTCAAGCGCCGCGACCTCCCAGCCGCTACTCCTCTCTCTGTAATGTAAAAATTAAAATTATTACATATGTATTTTTTTTTCACAAAATATTATTATTATAAATATTCGTCCTTATATTGAACAACAGAGATGTTCTGATAAGGGCAATATTGTATTCCTCTGTACGAGGCAAGAATTCATAGTATAATAAAAAATAATCTGTAATACATACTTCGCGGTGGCCTACCCGCCTTCTTCTTCTCCTCCTCCTGAGGGAGGGGCTCCTCCCTCGGTTGGTCGCCCTGTCCATGCTGAGGGAGGAGCTCCTCCCTCAGTTGCAACAATTGTTGTTCCTGTTGTTGCTGCAGCTGTTGCTGCAGCAGCTGCATTTGGCGCTGATGCTGTTCATTTTGCTGCTGCAGCAACAGCTGCACGTCGCGCACCAATTTTTGATCTGAAAGAGAAAAAAAAATATATATATATATATATATATTACAGGCATGTTTCTGAATCATGCAATATATGCATTTTCCAGAGTTTCTTTTAATTTTTCTTGAACTCTTTTGTCATTATTAAAGTTGAAATAATACTTACAATCGTTTTCAGACGACTCCATTTTTTTTTTAATTTTATTGTTATTATTTTTTATTACTCCGTTTATGTTCTGAAACAAAAATATGTAGATGTAATATTTGCAAAAAAAGATATAAGTAATAACAGTTACATTAATATTAATTAATGACTAGCGGTGGAAGATTATCGATTACAGTGGTATAGTGTTCATGTTGTATAGAACGAAAGTCACACGAACGGCGACAAGACCGTATATATCGAAACACATCTATACTTTTTAAAGCGTATTAGGATAACTAACATTCAATATGTACTTCTTATATATCTTTTTATTATAATCATTGAATACGAATCCGGAAACAATTTTCAACAGTGGCTAAAATTTTTGATTATTTCAATTGCGAAATATATAAAATATTATGAACTACGTATGTTCAAACGTCGATAAAAGTGATAATAAAAGTGACATTCGAAATGCATGTTACGTTGCGCGCGTGCGACGGCGCAACGTAAAAAGGAAAGAAAGATAACACTTGGAGATATAGGTAGTTAAATTTCAATTAATTGGTTGGAATTCAACCCCTAATTCCTGCTTCCCTATTTTAGCGCGATGGTTGGTATCGCTGCCACCAGTCTCGAGCGTGTTAACGCTCTCGACAAATTAAAAGACGAAAGACAAAATTGATAAGATGTTAAAAGGTTATAAGTATTAGCCTTTCGTTGGGTTCGTTCAACGCTTAGTCCCGTACGGGACCCTCCTTGAATCTGGGTATGTTGGTAGGCGTGTTTTAACTGAAACGTGTGAGGTGTGTTCGAAATAAATGGAAACTGTTTAACTAAATGAAACTGGTTTAATCGTGAATGAAAATCAGATAGTAGCCAAAAGTGTGAGTTCAATAATTTAGAAATTTCGTTAAATTGAAAATTACCAGTTCTGCAAAAAGGTAAACAAGTGTAAAGATGCTTAAGATTAGTTAACAAGGTATATATATATGAATATAAAACGCTCTGATATCACATTTGAAACATTAGACTAGAGTACCGGTCGCGTGACTCGATTATTACAATTTCAGTTCCTATATTTAGCAGTAAAACCGGCGGTTTTTGCCCGCGGTACACCTTAGCCTGAGAAATTCTCGTAACTCCCGAAGGAGCTGGACTATGGTGCCCTTCGGATGATGGAAAGAAACTGAATTTTCGAAATTGTAATAAACGGAAAATAATATTTAGTATTGAATGATATCGATACCTCGTACGGTGGAACGACCTGACCTGAGGAATTCTCGTAACCCTGAAGGGCTGGACCAGATCGCCCGTTTTGCTAATCAATAAACGTCGTGATCGAAAAACGTAATTGAAACGACTTACCGTTACGCTGTTTAATACGAAACAAAATTATAATATATTCGTTGCTAAATTTCTCTGTATTCGCCTGATGATCTGGAACACCAAAGAAACGGTAAGATGTCGATCACTGCACTTGTCGCGGCGGAAATGAATTAAAACGGACGAGTACGTCGACGAGAGACAAACGAATAACGATTTACGATTAATTACAATTTATCATGAAAACGATCAATAAATGATTTACGCGGAGTGAAGTTAATACGGAATTACTACGCGAGCAAACGATTTAAAATCAGAAAGAAAAGATAGAAATTTAGGTAGAAGGAAGATTTTACGTGCGCGTCTGTGAGTCCTTATTCAGAATTCCTCGCACTCTGCCTCGCTACGCGGAGGACTTTACCGCAGAGAAAATATCGCGAACTTCCGAATAACTCTGTCTCTCGGACACATGGGTTCCCAATCATGTACTTACGATTGATCGATCAAGAGTGACAAATTTCGTGCGCGATCGACGGCCGAAGGGCCCGTCGCGCGAACATCGTCCTTGGAGGGGACGGTTTGGCGAATCGTAGCCCGTTTTCGGAAGTGTCGCGTGCCCGGTGATTGGCTAAGACGCGCAAGCTAGACGAAGATCTTTCATCCCCTTTCTTTGGTGTTCCTTCGTTTTCTCATTCGTCGCCATGATAGTTTCAACGGTTTTCAGAAACTACGCAGTATTTCTCTTTATACATATAATTAATTAACGGCATTTATTCGAGATATAACTATCAGTTTAGCTGGAATGCAATTTGAGATTTGATATTGAAATATAGATTAAAATTGAAATATAGATGAAACCGAAATATCGGGTCTGATAGGAAACCGTCATCCGTATATCATGATCAAAATTATTCATTCCCGATTGCAAAAGACAGTATGATTTAATATATTTGAAAGGGGATGACGCGCTTACGGTGGTTGTAACGCTGTGGCGAATTATGCAATTTATCGCACATTAAAACTATCGCCTCGATGTATTCGGCATTTCGCATTTTATGAATTTTAAACAGTTCTAAATCTGGCGAACGTTCCTTCGAGAACGTTCCTTTGTTCAAATTTGCCGTTATCGCTAGGCAGTTCTTAGAATTTCGATACAATAGTGTTTATTGCTTCGAACGACCCTTGATTTTCAAACGGCGGTCGAACGTTCGCGACGTTCGCGACGTTCGCTTTCGTAAGGGTTCTCAACTCTTACTTTCATTGTTTAAATTTGTTTCATCCATCCACTCTCTCATACTATTGTTACAATCAGGTAAAGATGGTCCTTGTTGGACCGGCTGACGCTTTGTGCAACAGAGTGAGAAAGAGGTTTCTAACAAAAGAGTTATTACGATTTTCCCGTTTCTACGCAGTTACCAAGGGAAATTCCCGAAATGCGAAGCACTGGCTAACTGCGTAGCGCTGGTGTTATTGCTACGGCTCTCTCTCTCTCTCACTCGAGCTAACCCGAGTTTTTGTGCGTATTTGTCTCTTATTACAATGGCTGGCGACGATAGTTTCAAGGAGGGTCACGTAAACTATTGAAAAGTAGAAAAATAGAAACGACCTTTCCTCGTGTACCTCGCATGAGAAATTCTCGTAACCCTCGAAAGAGCTTGACAAGATACACGATTCCAGGGTAGAGCAGGTAAAGAAGAGAAAGCGATAGAAGAAGTCAAAAATAGAAAAGAATTAAACTCAAACTCTTCCCTGTACATCCCTGCATGAGAAATTCTCGTAACCTCGAAAGGCTTGACAAGAATGTACATGGTCGAGGAGGAATGAAAAGGTTGGCGGAAAACCGAAACACCCGCCTATACGCCCCTTACATGAGAAATTCTCGTAACCCAAAAGGGTTTGATAAGGGACGCAAGGCGGATGAATTTCAAATTCTCCGCCGGGACGTAACAACAATAGTACTCAAATATTTTTTTTCTTTAAATTCAAGTTGTAAAAAAAGAAATTCTAATTATTATATGCATGTGCGATTTCATACCAAGTTTACTATCGACCAGTATAAATATATATAAAAAAAAATTATTCGTTTGTTCCCTCATTTAATTGCGTTCGTTATTTAACACCCGAACAACGTTTCTAATAGCGATAAACGGTTCCTACATTCGTATTCAGCTCACATTCAACCGTTAGAAAGCAATATTGAATATAAACATTTTAAATAGAAATAAAAGGTTTTATTGATAATACAAAAAAAAGAAAATATCTATTCATATTTGTTAACATATTTGTATTACTTTTTTATTATAATAATTGTAATAAAAATTTGTTAACAATTCAAAATCTAAAGTTAAATAATGAAAATAATAAGTTATTCTTTGATGCAATAAAAATATTTTTGTTCAAAGTAACTATAATAATACACCAACTAAATAAACCGTACCACCAGCCATTAAGAATTATTAATATATATTATTATATATAACGTATACAAAAATAAATAAAATATTGCTCGTTTCGTACTTACCACTTGTTCGATTCACTGATCGTATGAAACTGAGCAGGAATCTCTGACTTCCAAAGGGAGATAGGTGGTGGGGCACATTCCAGGATCGCACAAATTGTTCTCTATGTTTACATTCCTGTTGGTATGTGCGTAGTAGCTTATATTGAACATAAATATTCGTAAATATTCTATTCACCTCAAATGCGCAAAAATCAAACGGCGTACAGTCAATGATAGAAATATTCATACCCTCTTAATGTAGCCAAGAAATGTACAAAGTATAAGTACAGTAAGTGTAATAAAAAGTGTCTAGTCAACGTTTAAAACAGAATACCTCATTTAAAATTGGACCAAATAACTTGAGGTTTTTTTTAATGAGAAGATACAAATTGTGTTTTTGTCGTTTAAAAAAATTATAATTTGTTGAAATTGTGAAAAAAAATAGTAAAAGGCAATTTTTTTCATCTCTTTTCATGTGAGCCTATAATAAGAATTTGAAATATATCTTTCGTAGATTCAAATAAGTTGTGGGTATGCAGAAAATTTCGTCGAGATCTGCCAATGCACTTAGAAGTTACAAATAATTAAAATTTCTGATAAAATGTGACTATTTATATTCTTAGATGAATAAAAAGTCGCGATTTTCGAAAATTTTAATTACTTGATAGTGCTAAATACTGTGACCCTCTTCGGGGGTTCACTCTATACAAAATTCCTTTTCGCAGACTTTACTCTACAATTCTCTCTCTCTCTCACAAACGTTAGGCGCCAGCCACTCGCTGTGGCGATTTGAATCAAAAAGGGAAAAGGGGGTGATTGGGGGGGTGTCTTACAGGGGATGGGTCTCGGGGCACTTACGTCCGTACAATACTTCGCGGGGGAGTACGCAAGGAGGATTAGTGTGGGAAGGGAAATCTCTAGGGTCGGGAGGGGCTCGCAGGAAAGTTCGTCTACGTTACGCGAGTGAGGAAAACTTTGTGGTTGGAAAATGAAAAGGGGGACTCGTCTCTATGTCGAACAATGCGCGGGCGGAGAAAATAGCCGTTGCCTCGATCTCGCTAATACAATAATTACGATAAGGGACTCACCCCGAATCTCCTCGCACTCTCTCTTATAATCGCTTCCTCTCGATTTCTTTCTCTCTCGATACTCTGTGCTTTCTCGCGCGTAGCCTCAGGCTCAATTGACGGTTCGCCGTCGCTGCTGCGACGACGAAACCGTCGCGGGATGGTTTTGGGGAGGGGATGGGACTAGGAAGGGGGCCTCTTCCGGCAACGGGATAGATCGATTATCGATCTTCGATACACCGGTGCTCGGGGTCGATGGGGCTGGCGGATATCCCGCGATGACGGGTGGGTTGAGGTCTTCGGGCTCGGCGACAGATGGCTCCGGGTGGACGTTTTGCATCAGTTGGGCAGCTTCGTCTATTTCTTCGGAGTCCCATGTTGCTCCGTTTCCTTGGAGGAAGGGTTAGAGGTCTGTCGCCGGCCTCGTAGCTCCTTCTTCGGATATTCCTTGTAGGTCTTCCGTCGCCTCCATCGGCCCGCCACCGGTGAGCAGGGGGAAAGGGTTAGATGAGGGAAGGGTTACGGGTGGTTTTGGGGTGGGAGTGTAAAGCGGGAGAAACGCAGCGATTGTAACGGGGGGGCACGGGTGTCACCACGTTACAACACCCCCCCGCCTTGACCGGAAACGGTGGATGCAATGGGAAAGGGAAGAGAAGGGGAAACAACAGCTGCGAGGAAAGGCGTACAGTCGTGGTGTTGTCGCGGTCACTCACGCTTCCATGCTGCGCTTTCATTCAAGGGGGGGGGGGGTCGCGGACGCGAGCGACCCTCCCGTTGCCGTTCCTCTGGTGAGGTGGGTTTTAAGCTGAACCTGTAAGGAAACGAATTAACATCTGGCCGAACAAAAGAAGGGGGCTACATTCTGGGGCGGAATTTTGTATAAGTCTTTACCTGATTTTCCTCGCGGACTTTGTACTGAGCTTTGTTTTATGAGGGTTAGGGGAGGACTGGGTGAGGAGGGTCCTCTTAGATTGCTTGGAAGGGGGAGGTCAGTCTTTGTCGCGTCCGTCCGTGTCTGTCTTAGATTATGGCGACATTGGGATTTTGTCGAGATTGTTAATAAACGTTTCGATATCCTACGTTTCAATACGGGTCACGCGGTGAAGCCGCAGAAAACTGTCGTGGTCCGTTTGTCCCTGTCTGGGTCGGTCGTCAAAAAAAAAATAAAAAAAAATGGTCATTGTTCTTTAAGGGAGGGTTGGGTTATGGGGTGTCGGGGTGTGCGTGAGGTGGGCGGGAAAGGGAAGGAGGAAAGTTTAAGGGAGGTTACGGGGTTTGGGGATTCGGAGGGACATTAGGGGTGGCGGTGGGATGTGGAGGGACATCAGGGGGGGTATTACGGGGGATTGGGGACGTGTTGGGGTTTGGGGTGGGAGAGGATATAGCTCGAAAAGGTGGAAGCGGGCTCGGGTGGGGGATACGGGGGATGCGGGACGGGACACCAGTGGGTATATTGCCACGGTTTGGGACGGGTGTGAGGGGGATGGGGTGTGCGTTGGTGTGGTTGGGATGGGGGGTTGGGTCGGGCCCTCCTGTGCCCTCACGCGGGCCGCTGCTGCCCGCAGCTCGGCCAGGGGAGGGTCTTCGGGGGGGCTTGTGCGTGGGGAAGGGATGAGGCGCGGGACTGGGGTCGGGATGGGGATACGGCGGAGGGCTGCTTGTAATTTTTTTATTTGGGGCTTATAGGGTGAGGGGATGGTGGGTAAGGCGGTGGGGGGAGTGGCGGCTTGGGATGGGGTTGAGGGTGTGGATGATGGGGGAAGTTCGGGGGTGGGTGGTGTAGGAGGAGGAGTGGGGGTTAGGGGTGGGGTTATGTAATTGGACTCCTCCGAGTCCGTCTGGACGGCTATGCTGGTCACCTGTGCCGGCGGTCGGCCTCGACACAGCCGCGGTCTCCGCGGCGCCGGCCTCCTCGCCCGGGCCCTGGCGCCCCGGCCTCGTCCACCTCTCCTTGATGCGAACATCTCTGTTGGGGTACAATTAGGTTAGTGGGATTTTCCGGTGGGCTCTTATTAGGGTTGACGCTAGTGGGGGTGGGCTATTATTGTCTTTAATCTATTATCGTCACTTACCGCCCGCGTATGGAGAGAACGAGAAAACAAAATTTTATTTTACTTTATTAGTCATTATTCGTTCTCCGGTTTTCCGAGGATTGTGCGCCATATTTGTTACCCCTCTTCGGGGGTTTGGTATTTATTGGTTGTTGGGAGTTTTGTAGGCTGAGGAATGTGTAAGGACATGAGGGGGGGTATGGAGGGTTGTTCCGTTCTGATTACGTTCATTAGGGGGTTAAGGGGGTATTTTCGGGGCCGTCCTCGTCCTCGACGAGGTGGTTGAGGGGGATGTGGTTGGATGGGTATGGTTTGTGTGGGATTTGGGAGTACTTGGGTTTTCCGGGGCCTCCCTCGTCTTCTACGAGGGGGTGGAGTAGGGATGGGTACAGGAATTGTATTTTGCTGGTTGTCCGAAAGTATCGGGATTTTCCTGGGTCTCCCGCGCCCTCGGCGGGGGAGTGGAGCAGGAGCGGGTGGTGTGTGTATGATCTGTGGAACGTTTTGGGGTGCTGGGATTTTCCGGGGTCTTCCCCGTCCTCGGCGAGGAGGCAGAGTGGGGATAGGCGTGGAAGGGGGAGTTTGTGCGGGTGTTGGATGGGGTGTTGGTCGGGTGGGAATGTCGAGGGGTTGTGAGGAAGGTCCTGGTTGTGAAATATCATTAACATTTTGACTTATTGAAAGGTTTTCGGACATTGCGTCGTCAAAGTTTGGAGGGGGTCGGAAGGGTTTAAGATCCTTGATGTGAACTTTTGGAATGGTATTTCCGTCGGAACCTTTTAGTTCATAAACTACGGGGGAAAGGATTTTGGAGATTGTGTAGGGACCTGAAAATTTCGGGGCTAGTTTGGATGCAAAACTGTGGGCGGCGGAGGAAAGAATTCGTTGGCGTCTCATGACGAGGTCACCAATTTGGTAACGGTCGTCACGACGCCCTTGGTTATAATAGGAAGCTTGGCGGTAGGAAGCCTTTTCTAGATTTCTGTGAACTATATCGTATAAAAGGGTTAAGCGGGAAATGCGGTTGGACCATTCTTGGGGATTTCGGGGAATTATTAAGGAATCCGATTTAATCTCGTGGCGGAGGTTTTGGATGGGACGAGGGTTTCGACCAAAATTGAGGAATGCAGGAGAAACGAGGGAAGAAGAATGTACGGCGGTATTATAGGCAAAACAAAATTCAGGAAGGTGTCTATCCCAGTTTCGGTGGTCTTCTCCAATAAACGTCGTTATCATTGTTTTAAGGGTTCGATTAACTCTTTCGACGGGATTGGCTTGGGCATGGTAAGGAGGAATTGTCGTTTGTTTGATTCCGTACGTCGTCAGTCTGTTCGTTACGTCTCTGTTACAAAATTCGGTACCGTTATCTGTAAGAAGGAATTTGGGGCATCCCCATCGGTGGAGGACGAGGGATTCAAAAGCGGAAAGGATTGGTTTGGCAGAGGCTTTATGGAGGGGTTTTACTTCAATATATTTCGTGAAAAGGTCTTGGAAAACGAGGAGATATTTATTTTGGGATTTGCTAGGAGGAAAGGGACCCATGATATCAGCAGCCACGACGGTCCAGGGCGCCTCCACCGGGCGCTCCCTCATCAACCCCGCCGGTGTCCGCTGCAGAACCTTACTTTGCTGGCATTGGAGACACCGTCTGACGAATTGGACCACGTCCTGGAACATTCCAGGCCAATAGAAGTCCTGCGTCAGACGGTGATACGTTTTATCAATGCCAAGGTGACCGGATTGGGGAGGATCGTGGGCGTCGGAAAGGGCTCTTGGGCGGGAGGAGAGGGGGAGGACTAGTTTCCAACCATCAAGGTCGGGTACTATGGGATCTAGGAGGGAATTGGGACGGTGGTAGTAAAGTCGGTTGTCTACAATTGTCCAGTCGGGATATTTGGAGGGGAAATCACTAACGTCACGAAGCTTATTGGAGTACCAGGGATCGGGATCGTTGCCAACGGCGGCCATGCCGCCCACTGGGTCGCCGTACATTCGGGAGAGAGCGTCTGGCACGACGTTGTGGGTTCCCCTTCGGTGGACGATTTTCATGGGTTGGCCTTGAAGGGTCAACGCCCACCGGGCTAATCGTCCAGTTGGGTCCTTAAGATGGTGAAGCCACCGGAGACTGTTGTGGTCCGTCACCACGGTAATTTCGGACCCTTCAACGTAAGGACGGAACTTTTGGGTCGCCCACACGACGGCCAGACACTCCCTTTCCGTTACGGAGTAATTTCTCTCCGCACGGGTGAGGGAACGGCTTGCGTAGGCTATCGGGTGCTCTTCACCGTCTACGGTTTGTACGAGAACTGCCCCGATAGCCGTATCGCTCGCGTCGGTTTGGAGGGAAAAGGGGAGGGTAAAGTCAGGGCGGGCTAGGACGGGAGTTTTGGTTAGGGCATTTTTCAGGGTTTCAAACGCGGATTGTTGCTCGGGACCCCATTCCCAAGCAACATCCTTTTGTAGGAGGCGGGTAAGGGGAGTTTGGTCTTTGGAGACATCTTTTAGAAATCGGGAGTACCATTTAACCATTCCAAGGAAACGTCGGAGTTGTTTGAGGGTTGTGGGAGGGGGATAGGAAAGGATGGGTTCAATTTTTTCAGGATCGGCTATCATGCCGTCCTTATTTATTAAAAAGCCTAGGTATCGGACCTCGGAACAACAAAATTCGCTCTTTTCGCGATTGATTTCTAAATTTGCTTCCCTCAAACGGGTTAAAACTTTCGCGAGCCATTCTAAGTGTTCCTCGTACGTATCGGTCGCGATTACCACGTCGTCTAAGTACGCGAAAATGTGCGGCTCCCAATCGGGGGTGATTAACTTATCCATAATGCGTTGGAAGGTTGCGGGGGCGTTGGTGAGGCCGTAGGGCATACGGGTAAATTGGAAAAGGCCTCTACCGGGGACTGCGAAAGCAGTGATTTCTTTACTGGAGGGGTCAAGGGGAACTTGGAAATAGGCTTGGCTGAGGTCTAACTTGGAGATATAACGGGCGGTTCGGAGGCTATCAAGGATACGGTCCATACTAGGGAGGGGATAGGCGTCTTTTTTGGTGACTTTGTTAACGTCACGGTAGTCTATGCAAAATCTATAGGAGCCATTGGGTTTGGGGATTAGGACAGGGCGGCTGCACCAAGCGCTAGAGGAGGGTTCAATTATGCCTGCCTGGAGCATAGAATCGACTTCCTTTTGTGCAGCCTCTAAAACGCGGGGAGCCATACGGCGGGGGCGTTGTTTTATAGGAGGGTGACCTTGAACGTCGATGGAATGGGTGACGAGAGGGGTGGTTCCTAAGGTGCTGGATGGGGGTGGAATGAGGTGGTCAAGCAGGGTTCGAACTCCCGAGATTTCCTCGGGACTTGCTTCGGAGAGCCCTGCGCAGGCGGGATTCATGGGAAAGGGGTGGGTTACGGATTCGGGGTAAAAGGGGTGACGAGGTCCATTCGGGGTCCGCCACGACCTTAGATCTCCGTCGATGGTTACTCCAAATCGAGTGATAAAGTCCATTCCCAGGACGACCTCATACCCCAATGACTCGCTTGCGCGGAGGGGGAGGTTATGGATTTCGTCATCGATCTGGATCGCGACGGTGACTTCTCCGAGGATTCTCTCTGTCACGTTGTTGGCTAGGATCATACAGGCTTGGGAGGGGGTCAGGTGGGATGCAAATAGTTGAGCGATTCTGGGACCTGCATAAGAATGGGTTGCGCCTGTATCTAGGAGGGCTTGGAAGAGGTATTTCCCGTGTTGCACGGGGAGGAAAATGCGATTATCGCCTGGGTAGGGTTCTGTACGGGACTCTGCCGAGAGGGGTTTCGTTGGGGTGGGGATAGGGGCGGTTGGAAGGAATGTTGGTGTATGTCCCACACGGGATCCGGGATGGTGGATCGGTGGTTTCGGGGAGGTTGCGTCGACCCTTACCGCCGACCTCCACGTGCGTTTCCCGACAAACAATTCGGGCACTCCGGTGCGATTACGTCGAACGTTCCGCACCGGAAGCAGAATTTCCTCCTCGGCCGTTGGCAAGAGCCAAACCAGTGTCCCGTTTGGCCACAGTTCCAACATTGGCCGGGGGGAGAGGATTGGTCTGGTGGAGCCACGTTGCGAGGAGGTGGTTGTCGGGGACCGGAAGTCGCTTGGGCATAGGAAGTAGGGCGGTTGGGGGTCGCTGTTTGTGTGGATGTGGGGATTTGATATCCGGCTGGAGGTGGGACCATAGGAAGGGACATCAGGCTGGGGATTTCTGTAATCGTAAGGGGAGGAGGAGGTGTGGGGGGACGATATGGGGCGGAAGATCGGGGTATATTGGAATCCTGAGAAAGATAAGGATTTCCTCGGGACGGCTGTGGCGCGGTAGGAGCGGCCCGTGGCCCAGGGAGCGGCCGTCGGGTTCTTGGGGGTGTGTTGGGAGGGGTTGTAGGTCTAGGAGGAGAATTGCGAGGTTTAGGACGGTTCGAGGATGACGGGACGGTCTCTGCCGCCGCCGCCAGCTTGGATTTATTACCTTTCGGTGGTACGTACCCGCATTCAGGGATAAGTGACGTTTCCGCTGGTGGTGGTTCCCGATAGTCGCGAGTGTGCCTCTGGGCCTCGTCTACCCATGCACCTAGTTTAAGGAGGTCTCGGAAGGATTGGGGAGGGTGAAAATCGACGACGTATTTGTATCGGGGGTGAAGGTTTCGTTTCGCGATGGCCAGTCGCTCGCACTCGGGAATGGGAGATTCGGCGCGAGCAAACATCATTTGTAATATCCGTAAGTACTCCGCCAGGGTTTCTTGTCCTCCCTGGGTACGCGTAATTATGTCCCACCATAACCGGTCCTGATAGTTTGTCGGCACGAATTGGAGGCGGAAATCTTCCAGAAACTCCTCGTAGGTCGTCCAACACCCGGCTTGCCCGCGCGCCCAAACCCGCGCGGAACCCGTGAGGACGAAAGGGATTACCCTCAACATCTCGTCCTCCGTGATCCCATTCCCGCTTGCATACTCCGCCAGGGTTTCGAGGAACCCCTCTCCGTCCTCCCCGGGATCGCCCGCGAAGGAGATCCGCCACTTCCGGAAAAGCTCGGAAGCGCGACAATCTCCCGCCCCTCGCCGGGGACCCCGGGACTCGCTGGCTGAGGGGTGGAAGGGGTTCGTGCGGGATAGGGAGGTTTGGACGCGCGGTAGGGGCGGCAATTACGGGCAAGGGAGAGGGAGTGGGCCAGGCGGGTAGTTTGATGGGTTCGACAGGGAGTAAGTGAAATTTCGAGTGTCTTGGCTCGGGGCTGGAATATGGTTAGACCACCGGGACGAGTGGGGAATTGGAGGCTCAGGGACACGGAAGGGGATGCGGGTGCTACTCAAGGAGGGAGGGATAACTCCTTGTTCATGACGATATGCATGGGAAGAATCTGAAGAGCGGGAGAAGGGATCGTGGGACGGGAATTGGGGAGATTGTATTGCGGGAGGGTTATCAAAAGGGTTGTTTTGGGGGTTGGAGGGGATTTGAGGTGCAAGGTTCGAGCGTCCTTCGACCGGCGCCGGCGCGAACGCTACCCGGTCGCGCCGTTGGTCGTTATTCGGGGACTGGTCAAGGTCGATCAGCAGAGTCTGTGCCGGGATCGGATGGGAGATGGAGGTGATAGTGGTGGTAGTGGTCGCCGGGGTGGCCGTGGAGGCCATTGTGGCGGGATTGGGGATATAGGAGGTGTGCGGTAATTCGGGGAAAGAATCGGGGGAGATTCCAAAGGTGGGTGGATCGGTTCCCTCGCCAGGTTCGTCACCTGGGTCTGGAGGGGAATCCGGGGAAGGTTCGGGAGGAGGGTCGTCGGCGGAGGGGGCTACCCACGCCGAGGAAAGGGTGAACGGGAGACTCTCACCTGCAGTGTCGTTCGTCATGTCCCAGGGCGCAGCGTCCGGACCATGGACACGACGGACCTCCGCCCTTAAATAGCGGTCGCGAAGGTCGTCCAGAGTACCATACAAATTTAAATGCGCGTGGTCCATCAATCTTATCAATTCTATAATTTGTAAATCACCGATATGCGCCCGCATCTGGCGGGCCTCGGCCGAATCCATACTCGCGGTTTCGGTGATACTCTCCGCGGAGTGACGATAATATCAAAAAAAACGGGGGAGAAAAACCAAAAAAAAGTTTAAGGATCCTGAAAGAAAAGAGGGAATGCGATGGGAAGAAAACAAGCAATTCAATACAACAGTTTCCGGCTTTATTGCAAAATCGGGAAAACCCAGTATGCGATGGTCGATAATAAAAAAAAGGGGGGGGAACTGAAAAAAAGAAAATCCAAAATCGATAGAGGCTCGATAGAGTGCTCACGGTCGGCAAAGGCACGACCGGGCCCTCGATATCGGCAAACCGCGAGCAATAACTTTTGAATTTGGGAGGGCACACAAGAGAAATATATTTTCGGCACAGATAGTAATTCGGTTTCGCAAATTTCAACAATAGGACGGTTAGGTCGAAAACGGCGCACGTGTCGGTTACGGAGTGTTTATTGTTCTCTAGGGCGCTCGAGGATCCGATTTCAAACACCACGCCCCGTTCGACCGTCGACACTTGAAAAAAAAAACGGCAACAAGAGGCTCTCGGCAACGGTTATCTTCTGCGTCGTAATTTCGGGAATGTTCGGTCTTTAACGGCGGAATCACGAAGAAATTTTCTCAAACGCGAGAGTTTATGAACTTTTTATTATTTTATTATTTTCCTGGCCCCACGTTGGGCGCCAAATTTGTGACCCTCTTCGGGGGTTCACTCTATACAAAATTCCTTTTCGCAGACTTTACTCTACAATTCTCTCTCTCTCTCACAAACGTTAGGCGCCAGCCACTCGCTGTGGCGATTTGAATCAAAAAGGGAAAAGGGGGTGATTGGGGGGGGTGTCTTACAGGGGATGGGTCTCGGGGCACTTACGTCCGTACAATACTTCGCGGGGGAGTACGCAAGGAGGATTAGTGTGGGAAGGGAAATCTCTAGGGTCGGGAGGGGTTCGCAGGAAAGTTCGTCTACGTTACGCGAGTGAGGAAAACTTTGTGGTTGGAAAATGAAAAGGGGGACTCGTCTCTATGTCGAACAATGCGCGGGCGGAGAAAATAGCCGTTGCCTCGATCTCGCTAATACAATAATTACGATAAGGGACTCACCCCGAATCTCCTCGCACTCTCTCTTATAATCGCTTCCTCTCGATTTCTTTCTCTCTCGATACTCTGTGCTTTCTCGCGCGTAGCCTCAGGCTCAATTGACGGTTCGCCGTCGCTGCTGCGACGACGAAACCGTCGCGGGATGGTTTTGGGGAGGGGATGGGACTAGGAAGGGGGCCTCTTCCGGCAACGGGATAGATCGATTATCGATCTTCGATACACCGGTGCTCGGGGTCGATGGGGCTGGCGGATATCCCGCGATGACGGGTGGGTTGAGGTCTTCGGGCTCGGCGACAGATGGCTCCGGGTGGACGTTTTGCATCAGTTGGGCAGCTTCGTCTATTTCTTCGGAGTCCCATGTTGCTCCGTTTCCTTGGAGGAAGGGTTAGAGGTCTGTCGCCGGCCTCGTAGCTCCTTCTTCGGGTATTCCTTGTAGGTCTTGCGTCGCCTCCATCGGCCCGCCACCGGTGAGCAGGGGGAAAGGGTTAGATGAGGGAAGGGTTACGGGTGGTTTTGGGGTGGGAGTGTAAAGCGGGAGAAACGCAGCGATTGTAACGGGGGGGCACGGGTGTCACCACGTTACAATACATTGACCGATCTCGATGAAATTTTCATCATACTGTTACGTGCGGAGCAGGCGTAGTGGTAGGTGACTAGTCTGCGGATTGATATGATCCGACGCAACGCTTAAACACCTTCTTTGTGAAGGTAAGATATTATAGGATTCGGATTCGGTCTAGACTGATACAAGCCTTTCGCTCGTTGGACACAAGGTTTGGGCAATACGCACTAAATAATTAACGAGATTGAATAAATAACTATTATATATTTTGCCAAAAGAAACGAAGTATGAAAATATAATGGGCATTCAAGAGATATTACAATTTTCTTTAATTACTGAGGACAGAGTATCCAGTTTTTTAATCGCACTCACCGGATATTTAGGTGAACAGAAACGGTTAACGAGTTCGATCCTTCGCTCCTTTCTCTCTCTCTTCTCTCGACGCACGGATGATGATACAATGTTCTTGACAAGATGAAACTATGACTCTACACTAACAATAAATCTAAATACTTTACATTAACAGTTTTAATTACAAATGATTTGAAAACTTGAGTCTTATTAACGAGAAAACTGAGTCTTTTCGCGTGACACTTGATTCTCACGAAACTCTGCTCGACGTATTCTGCAATACTGGATGTTTCTCGGACAGAAAGACCGCGCACCTCGCGACTGTATGGCCGTCTGTGTTGCTATTGTCCGTAACTGGGTTTTTATGAAGGCCGAAAATGCTGATTTCGCATGATTAAGGAAAGAGTTCAGTAGTATACTGACCTGTTGGAATGTCTATGCGTTGCACATAATTTTTGACACAGCGTTTCGAGAAGAAGAGAGAATTTGTTGACGCTGGTGACTCTAAGGAGGTCAGTCATTGAACCGATTTCCTGATTGCTAACGCTTTTGCAACTTGAAATTGGAGAGAATGGAATTTCCTTTGTCGGGACGTAACAATACACATAACACACTTAAATTTTCAAATGTCATATTTTAAATTTTCATTGCAAACTCACATAAAAAAGTTCATAAAAAATTGCCTTCTACTATTTTCTTTCACGACTTCAACAAATTGCAATTTTTTAAAACGACAAAAGCACATATCTTAGTAAATGGATGTGTATAAGTTCTCAAAAAAAACCTGAAGTCATTTGGTCCAATTTTAAATGAGGTAATCTGTTTCAAACGGTAACCGAACACTGTTTTATTACACTCAGTATACAACCTGTCGGAATACGTTTTCTTCGATGAAACGTAATGTGTCGCGATGTACTTTTACAATCCGACTCTGGTAAAAAAGTTGAAGATTATTCAGTTCGAAGAATAATGTAATAATTATAAAATTATACACTGGGCATTAAACAATCTTCATTTGAACTCAATGAAGAATTTATTGGTAATATTGAAAAATTTAATTTACATAAGAAAACCTGTAAACAAAAAAAAATGAGCTTCGTGAAGCAAATAAGGCAACGTGAGATAAAATCATAACGATATAAATATACGAATCAGTGCCAAGACGCATAAAACGACGCATGGAAATGTAATTGAATATTAGGTAATGCAAATTTTAATTAAATTGCAAGTACTTCTGAATTTATGTTACATTAGATCCATTTAACCTTGTCATGAGTTTTGTACTTATACCGCATTGCTTTATGTATGGAAAACATTGATGTTCAGCGCTGACATCGTACCGTCGTATTCAATGAATTGTTACGTTGCGCGTTACGTGAGCGCGCAACGTAAAAAAAGAAAAATGAATGTTCTTATTTTTGGGCGATGAGAAAGGTATCGCTGCCACCAGTTCTGACCGCGTATGACGCGGAAGCGTCCTCTACGGTCAGAACGAAATTAAAAGACGGAAAATTAGATAGTGTTTATTTCCGTTGGGTTCGCCAGTGCTCTGGGTCCCATACGGGTCCCTCCTTGAAACCTTGTGTTGGTATGCGTGGATTTAAAATGCAAAATGATAAAGGAGATGATACAAAATGGAACTTGAAAGGAATGTGAATGCAATTTAGTGTGCAAAAAGAAAGTAATTTAATTCAAAAATAACTATTGAAGCTAACAGAACTGAATTTTGCAATGACTATTGTTTGAATACTAAAATGATTCTATTTGATTTCTGTTAGTCACTGTTAAGTAAATTCAATTAATAACAATACTGTTTGAACAAGGGTAAAGATGCTTAACCTATTGTACGTTAATAATATAAATGAAAATCGGAAAAATGTCTAACCTTTGGTTTACAATGAGAGCTTCTATTGTAATTATTACACGTATTTGAAGTGTGAAAAATATATGGTTAATGTAGGACGACTGCCTCGACCGGATATAATGAAAAATCAAATTTTAGGCGGTTTCTATCCGCAAGGAAACGACCTGAATGAAGAGACTCTTATAACCCCCGGAAGGGCCTTACAGGTCATCCCTGGTAAAATACCTCGCAGTCGAAACAATCGTCACTCACACGTATTCGCGATGATTGAAAAATTCGGAATATTAAAATAGCGAAGAATAATGTAATCGGTACCTGACTGTAGAAAAGGGACGATCTAAAATGAAGAGACTCTTATAACCCGTAGGCTTATTAGATCGCCCGTTTTGCCGTGTGTGAATTGAATGTTAATGCCGTGCTCGACAAATTAGTACAGAACAGGCTTACCGTGAAATTGTAGAATGGAATACAAGATGAAAATCACTCTGAGATCGCTATGTATCGCTGAATAATCGCTGGTAAATCTGAAACACCAAGAAAGGTTGAGAGATCTGTGGCGGCACTACACTTGTCGCGCGCCCGTTTGTCGTTTGTTGCAAAATTTATTAGACGAACACAAGACGATTACGCTCTTCGGAATAATATAATAATAAACGCGAGTGAATTTAACACGAAAATTACGCGAACAACGGATTAAAAGAAAGAGAAAAGATAGAGGTTTAATAGTGTGAAATGGCTTTACGTGCGCGTCTCTTAGTCTTTGCCGCGTATCCGGAATTTCACTCTCACGACACTCTGCCTAATTCGTAGGTCTTGCCGCGCAGGTAAATTACAACGAAGTACGAACGACAACTCTATCTCTAGACGCACGGGCTCCCGTCCCGACTTACTCGATTGTTCGACGAAGAGTGATCAGAATCGATCGCGATCCTAGCCGGAAGGGCCCGTCGCGAGGACGATGTCCTGCGTGGGGACATTTCGGCAAATCATAGCGCGTGACGACAGCGTCGCGTGCGTCGCTATTGGTTAAGCGCGCGTGCCAGCTAAATTCCTCTGGATCATGTTTTCTCTCTTTCTTGGTGCTCCCTCTCTGTCTAACGGGTTTTCGGTGTTTCTACGCCGTAGAATTCCTGGATTGTTCCATGTTTCGATAATTTGGATATTAGATAGTAATTGAAGCGAATATCGACTAGTAAATTGAATCAGAATTATTGAACAATGAATTTGCAAGTAATTGAATCATTCGTAGTACCATTGCGCACGGATAATGAAACCGATGATCGCATGGTTTCTTAATTAACAATCGGCTTGTTCACAATCATCTGTTCGCAGAGAACTCGATCAACAATATGAATTGCGCCGGTACGCTCGATATAAGGCATTCGGTGTTCGATTGCTATTTTTTTAATAACGACAGGTTTCCATTATTAATCGAATATTCGTTACTACATTTGCGACGTAGTTGCTTCGAGAACGTTCTCGCCATTCGAAAATTACCGTTAGGTTTTCGGTTCCAGGCAAATTCTCGGAATTCGATACAAAGACTTTTATTGCCCCGTACGACCCTTTGCCTCTAAACAGTCCTCGAACGCTTGCTAACGTTTGCCTGCAAGGGTTCTCATTCCTCGCTCTCGCATTCATACAAATATTCAACGAGCTAGATTGCTTTGCGTTCTCATTCCAGCAATCAATTCATACACGCGATCGAGTTAGGGACCGACTGGCGCCCACGCGTGAAAAAGAGGAGAGTATCGATGTTAATCTCGGTAATAACGTAATCTTTGCGTTTTTGCACAGTTAGCCCGAGGAGACCCCGACAATGGGAAGCACTGGATAACCGCGCCGCGAACGGTGTTTATGATACCTCTCCTCGGTCGAAGCCGAGTTTTTCTATCACATGTTTCTGTTACTACGCAGTTGAACACGACGATAGTTTCAAGGAGCGGTTTCAACTAAGAAAAGAATTGAGAAGTATGCGAGGAATGAAAGAATAGGAAAGACAGAAGTAGAATAATTATAAGCTCAAACTTTTCCCTGCGCATTTCCCACATGAAGAAGTCTCTTACAACCCGAAGGCTTAATGGGAAAGCACAGAGTCAAGGAGAAATTAAAGAAAGGTGCAGTAGTAATTTGCCCCCCCCCCCTCACGCCCCTTACATGAGGAGACTCCTACAACCCGAAGGCTTGATAAGGAAACGTGAGGCGGACAAATTTGCAAAAATTTTTCCGGACGTAACAGAATGAAAAACTTATTATTGCCGCAAAATTCATTATTTTCCACTTATCACTCAATGTAACGGAAATCTACTATAAGTTGGCCTATTATTGCGATCGTCCTCACAACATAAACAAACATAGCTAGAACTCATGGACAGATCGCGTACTCAGTTGAAACGAATACCTGGCAACGTTACATCTTCAATTGATTGATACTTGATTGAATCATTTGAAAATTGCTCGAAGGTAGTCGTTTTTAACAAATAATATTGAATTTTCGAAAATCCAAACCGGCCACGTCTGCTTGGAGCGACTGGCAATTGTTTCCAAAATCCAAAACTGACCACATCTGCTTGGAGCGACAAATAATTGTTTGTGAAAACAAACCAACCGCGTCTGCTTGGAGCGACCAATAATTGTTTGTAATAAAAAACAAACTGACCACGTCTGCTTGGAGCGACAAATAATTGTTTGTAACAAAAACAAACCAACCGCGTCTGCTTGGGGCGACCAATAATTGTTTGTAAAAACAAACCAATCGCGTCTGCTTGGAGCGACCAATAATTGTTTGTAATAAAAAACAAACCGACCACGTGTGCTTAGGGCGACAAATAATTGTTTGTAAAAAAAGACAAACCGACCACGTCTGCTTGGAGCGACAAATAATTGTTTGTAAGAAAAGACAAACCGACCACGTCTGCTTGGAGCGACCAATTGTTTCTAAAATAAATAAAAAACAAACTAACCACGTTTGCTTGAAGCGATGGATAGACCTACAAAACATGCATCCCGTATGAGGAAGTATCGTGCGAATGAATAAAACGACGCCACGCAATTACGTCTGTACAAAAATTGCAAAAGAAATACAGAAACGCGATGTCATGAAACTATTAACGAACGCCATTTGAGATTATCTGCAATGTGAAAATATATGCGTTCAAAATTATTGCGTGAAACGATAGAGGAGAAGAAACGTCGCCTAACCATAATTTATAATCGCTTAAAGGACGAATCTGTCGAAGAACGATCACATAGGCTTAGATTAATCAGTAGGCGCCTAGCAAACGAATCTGCTGAGGAACGGTCACGTAGATTGAGATTAATCCATAGACGCTTAGCGAACGAATCTGCTGAGGAACGGTCACGTAGATTGAGATTAATCCATAGACGCTTAGCGAACGAATCTGCTGAGGAATGATCACGTAGATTGAGATTAATCCATAGACGCTTAGCAAACGAATCTGCTGAGGAACGATCACGTAGATTGAGATTAATCCATAGACGCTTAGCGAACGAATCTGCTGAGGAACGATCACGTAGATTGAGGTTAATCCACAGACGTTTATCCAATCAATGTATCGAAGAACGTTCACATCGTCTAATGCTCATGAAAAATCGAAATCGTAAAGTATTTTTAAGGGAAAGTACCGAATCAAAAACCACACGTTTAAGAGATATGCGCGAACGAGCTAAAAACCAAAGGAAAGAACGTTTCCTCCAGGAAGATTACTTTGAATCGGCTATTAATATTTTTGCTGATGTACCGTGTGCGGTGTGTTGCAAGACCTTATATCCGCAGCAACGTTACGCTTTACACACGCAGCCTTTGTCTGATCTAATTCCTGCAAATCTAATGGAATCAGAGAAGATAACAACATGTTCTCGTTGTCTAAATCATCTTAAAAAGCACAAAGTTCCATCACAGGCATTTTGGAGTAAAATGGAACTAATGTCTGTACCTCAGGAGATAGCAGATTTATCGGAAATCGAGAAACAAATGTTGTGCAGAATAGTGCCGTTTCTTAAAATCATGAAAATTCAAAATCGCTTCAGTCAGGATTGGTGCAAAGGTCAGGTAGTCCTATTCGCCCGCGATGTGTTAGAAGTAGCCGAGCAACTTCCAGTCCAATTAAACCATACCGGTATAATGATTGTAGTGGAAAGTTACGAAAATTTGGGGCGACAGCGACAATTTAAAATAGATGTTGGAAAGCTTCGGGTAGCCTTACAATGGCTATTACAAAATAATGCTTTGTACAAAGACGTACAACCATGTTTTTCAAACATTACCAGTAATATTTTCGAAATAGCTCATGTCATTGAACAGCCGGCTATTGTAACAGAGGAAATTGAAATTGCACAAAGAAATACTGAACCAAACAGTAGATTTGTAGACGTTGGTCAGAATGTAGCTATTTTACGAGGCACGTTTCATCAAGCTAGCGATCGCTTCAGTATCGAATCTTGTGGTAAGCAGTGTACTGACATAGCTGCAGTTGCATGTGTTGCGTTTCATTCCCTTGATCCTAGTACGTGGTGTACTAGTGATGTCGATTATGTGGTTATAGTACCAGATAAATATTATCGTGATTGCATTGAAGCGCGAAGTATTCCTAACCCCAACGAAATCAATGTACACTATTTAGCCGCAACTGAATTATTGCCACATGTAACATTTAATAATAGGCGAGTCAGTATTAACGTTGACTATGAAATGTCGATAAATGGTCACATTGATACTGATAACGGTGATGATGGATTTCCAAATTTAAAAAATGGTTTGATTACATTTTTTCAACGGTATATGTACGGAATTCATACTGCGAATCTTACATCAATAGCCGTATCATGCAGCAACCAGTCGGAGACCACCTGTTATTGGTTGTTTGATTCCAAGAGGTCCAAGAGGATATAAAGCACCGTTACGGGGCACCTCATGCTGTATGAAATTTACTACTATTGATGTTTTACACGCCACCTTGCGTCGTAATTTGTATGCGAAACATGGCAACAGTAATGTATTAAATATCTACTCATTAACACCTGTAACAATTGCATCCGAGAGAAATAGATCTTCACTGGTAGAAAGAATGCAACATCTATCAGTTGTGACCCCACGAAATGAATCCGACGCAACACGAATTATTTTCGAAACAAGCATGTTACGTTCGATTGACGAATGACCCGATACAACTGGCAAATATACATAGAAAAACAGCGCCTCCTTTGAACCTAGAGAGGGAGAGAAGAATTGAAGACCTGTGTTGGTACTTCCTGTTTCCAGATGGAAAAAATGGATTCAGAGAGCATCGTGACATCCCAACAACACCATTAGATTACTTCCAAGCACGTATTCTGAGCAATGACAAACGGTTCCAACGAACAGATTATCTGTTCTTCGCATTATCTGTGGTGGAATATTACCGCGCAAAAGCTAGCATTTCAGTGTCATGTAGAATGCGCCAAGGTGAATATACTCCAGAGAGATTAGTAGACAACATACATCTCACAATGGGAAACATAAGAGGATCGGTATCATACTGGAAACGATGCTGTTCGGAATTAATCGCCATGGTCCGAAGTCTTGGACCGCCCACATGGATTGCTACGTTCTCTTGTAATGTTCTAAACTGGCCAGATATGTTGAAGGCATTACTACTATCCGTAGGTCAATCAATGACCGAACTTGAAAACCTAACGTTTGCAGATCGACTACAGTTGGTTCAGAGACACCCTGTAGTTATTGCAAGACAATTTACGTTACGCGTAAACGCGTTAATGCAGTATTTAAAAAACTCGCATTGCTTAGGCGGCGTTGTTACCGATTTTTGGTATTGAATTGAATTTCAAAATAGAGGAAGTCCACATTTGCACATCCTTATTTTGTGTGCAAACGTACCTGATTTCCTAACCAACGAAGACCAAAACGTGATTGGGAAAATTGTATCTTGTTCATTGGAAGTTGAAAATCACGATATGAATGATATAGTTCAAAAAGTCCAAATTCATAAACATTCTCATACATGTTACAAAGATCGTAATAATCGTTCTTGTCGATTTGGATTCCCCAGACCGATAAGTGAAAGAACGATGTGCTTAGGCCCAGATGACACACTTGCCAACAACGGGCGTTTCTGCGTACTTAAGAGAACCGCAAATGAAGTTATGGTAAATAATTACAACCCAAATCTTTTAAAGCTTTGGAAAGCAAATATGGATATTCAACCATGCGGAAATGTTACAACCGTCGCATATTATATTGCTAAACACGCAAGTAAATGCGAGCCGCAGGACACAGGAAATATTATTAAAGAAGCCGTTTTACGAGCGAAACGCCGAAACGATACCATCCGAAATCAATTATTTTCGGTATCTATGGCAATTCTATCTCAACGTATGGTCAATGCTATAGAATGCTTATCGATTATGCCATCTGCCTCTTAAAATGAGCTCGCAAAAAGCTGTATTTATAAACAGCTGTCGACCTGAGCAGAGATATAGAATTCTGCGATTTGAAGAAAATGGAACATCATTTTTCAATAACATATTCGATCGTTACGTAAAGAGGCCAGACAACCTAGAAAACTTGAGTTTAGCCGAATTTGCTGTCCGATATGAAACAGTTTCAAGTGAAATATGGACAGAAGAAGATGGTGACGCTTAACTTAGAACTGACGATGAAGAAATTTCGAGATCGAAGTTTATAAAATTGAAGGACAATACCCGAATGCGAATAAGAAATAAACCAGCTGTACTCCGCCACCGATATTATACCCTGAACAGTGATAGAGAAGGATACTTCTATAACTTAATAATGTGTCACATTCCATTTCGTGATGAAAGTACACTTATGTCCGAAAACGAATCTTCAGAACAATGTTTTCTTCGACGGCAACACGAGTTGAAACCTATGTTGGGTAACGCAACCGTCGAACAATTTACTCACGCAGAGCAAATTTAATGAAGCGGCGCTCGCCCAGGCTGTTGCTTTGAATATTGTACATGAAGAAGAAACTAATGAACATTTAAGAGATCCAGTCGGAATTCATGCCGACGAAACAATATATTATGATCAAGGTGATTTATATTAAGATCAACAGCAAGAAACAATTGCAATGCCAGAAGACGTGTTCCGTAATAGTATTCGAAGTCTTAATATTCAACAGAAAGACTTATTAAAATCAGTTTCCGCAGTAATTGAGAAAGATATTAAAAAAAATGATGATGAAAATACGGAACAAATATTGCTTTTTATTACCGGAGGAGCTGGTAGTGGCAAGTCGTTTATTTTAAAGTTACTTGTTGAACACGTTAAACGCTGCTATAATCCTACAGTTGATACGATGATAAAACCATCTTTCATTGAAGTAGCTTGTTTGACTGGCGTCGCTGCCCGTCAAATATTCGGAAAAACTCTGCATTCCTTGTTCTCGTTGCCTATTGAAAAAGGTACTGCAATGACCTATCGACGACTGACAGGACAGAGGCTCGAACAGGAGAGACGAAAGTGGCGTCATACAAGGTGGTTGATTATCGACGAGATATCAATGGTATCTTATGAGAAGTTGCGAATAATTCATTTAAGATTGCAAGAATTCAAAACAAATGATAAACTATTTGGTGGCGTAAATGTACTTCTCTTTGGCAATATCATGCAGTTGCCCCCAGTAAAAGGACACTGGTGTTTTGTACAGCCACATTGGTGTACTGCAGAAATTAATTTATGGCATCAATTTTCATTCTGCGAACTCACCATTAATATGCGACAAAGAGATGACGTTGAGTTCATCGATTTATTGAATAACCTTCGGTTTGGGGAAGTGACAACTTCTCAACTGGAAATATTATGCGAACGAAGAGGAGTTCCTCTAACCGGAGAGTTCGAGGATGGTGCAGCAGTAAGAATATTCCCAACGATAAAATTAGTGCATGAATATAATTAAAAAATGACTGATGAATTAGCAAAATCACACCGAATGTACGTCATTGATGCAATAGACGAATCCCGTGAGGCAGCTACATATGGAAAAAGGCCACCAGAAAATGTCATACCTACAAATGTAAATAATTGTGGCGGACTGTTACATACAATAAAGTTAACTGAAGGATCGCGAATCATGCTGCGACGAAATATATCAATTTCTGATAGTTTGATAAACGGCGCAATGGGAATAGTGAAGAAATTTTCATGGCCGGCACTTCGAAGAGATCAACTAGAACAGGGAGAGTTGCCGGACGCGGTACTTATAAAGTTTGACGACGAGTGCATTGGAAATAGATTTAAAGATATCGACGGTTACATCCCAATATCTCCAGTTGTAGCAACGTTTCAGGCGACGAAAGGTTATGGGGACGTCGAACGCAGAATGTTACCACTTATTCTAAGTTGGGCAGTAACGGTGCATAAATTACAAGGGACTACATTAAACAAAGCTGTAATTGATCTTGGCAAAAAGAATTTTGCAAAAGGCCAAATTTACGTCGCTCTTAGTCGTGTCAAAAGTTTAGATGGTTTAGCTCTATCTGATTTAGCACCAAACAAAGTCCTCGTTAAACCGCATGACGAAAGAGCACTCGCAGAAATGCAAAGATTACGACGGTTACTTTTGCAAAGAAACAGTCCAAATTAGCTTCCAGCGACTGATACCTGAAGAAGGAAGCCAACCCTTCTTTCAGCGACCAACTGGTAGAGAAAATGACGAAGTCTATTTTTTTTTTTCATTTCATTTCATTTCACGGATAATGTTGAAATGTCGCAATCGGTATATTCCCTGTAGAGTAAACGCCGAAAGAAAAAAATATAAATGAAGCCGTACGTTTCCTTGAAATAAAAATCGGCAGGAATGAAAAAATGCAAAATTTTTTTTTAACGGGACCAATCGGGAGACATACTCTACCAGATGCAAATGGTTTCGATCCGATTGGTCCATCCGTCTCGACGTAATCGGTGAACATACATAAAAAAAAAAAAAAAAATACATACACATCGAATTGAGTATCCTCCTCCTTTTCGAAGTCGGATAATAAAATAATTTTTAACAAAAAACAAATCCGACTTCGAAATGCACTAAAAAGTGTCAAATAATTTCTATTTCATTTATACCAATATTCCATAGCTATTAATAATATCTACTTAATCGTTAAATAGGATACCAAATACATTTCAAAGTTTTCGAAGGCGGCGCAAAATTAAAAACTTTTCTTCTACTAGGAAGATCCTAGTTCTGGCGTCGGCAACCTATGATAAATCACCCATTTGATAATTTCAAGTAAATAATACTCAACGGGAATCAACAAACCCATTGTGAAGTAACTATACTGCAGTTCACAAGTGACCGCACTTAACTCGCGCAGCTAGTGACCTACTGAGGTCTAGGGAGATTTTTAATAGTGCGTGTGATTCCCCTTTACAGCTTGCTTCTTACTTTCCGTTCATATCATTTTTTTTTTGCGACAAATAGGAATTTCATTGTATCGTGAAACTTTACAATATCATCACCGGTTATCAATTATCGTACGTCATATATTTCTGTCCGCCATTTATATGATCGCAAAGTATAATAAGAAGCAAGCTGTAGAGGGGACTAACACACGTTATTAAAAATCTCTCTAGACCTAGTGAGCGGCGCGAGTTTAGTATGGTCTCTTGTGAACTGCAGTATAGTGCATGTACATCAGGAGTGCTGCTAAATTCTCATACAATCGTTACAATTACAAATATTTTCAGCCGGGCCTATAATTTTTCTCTTACGACTTACTAATTACCAAGTTTGCCATACCGCAATCAAATCGTTATTGGCAGCATCGTTTGTTCGGGTATTTTTAATTTTGCGCCGCCTCCGAAAACTTTGAAATGTATTTGGTATCCTATTTAACGATTAAGTAGATCTTATTAATAGCTATGGAATATTGGTATAAATGAAATAGAAATTATTTGACACTTTTTAGTGCATTTTGAAGTCGGATTTGTGTTTTGTTAAAAATTATTTTATTTCACACTTTTTAGTGGAACCTGTAGTATTTTTAGGATAGTGTACGGTGATTTTGGGTTTCTGTTATTTAGCTAATAACCATAAACCTTAAAAATATTGACCAAATTTAAATGGCTAATAAACAACAAGTTTCATAAACTTTTGCAAGTGGGGTTATCGTGGATATACAGAGTGTCACGCGACTACCTCTACAGCCGAAGAGGGATGATTGCTAAGGTGATTCTAAACAACTTTTTCCTTTTCCAAAATGTTGGTTAAGGCTTGTTCTTCTAGTTATTAACAAAAAACACCGGCCAATCCGAGCGCGTACAGCGTGCGGGCTCAGGGACTGCAATGTCGGCTATGAAAACCGGGCCTGACGTAGGTCGCGAACGAACGGCTCGGCACCTCGTTGGCATAGCACAATAAAAAAATTGGGCGGGTAGAACATTTTTAGTCGTTGTTTAAAATGAATATGGAACCTAATCTCTTGTCGCCTATCATAATGTAAAAAATGAAATTCTAGGCATTCTAAACAACAAATGAAAATGATTGAAATGGAATAATTAATAAACGTTTGAATTGGAAGCCACCGTAATGATGAAATATTTGAAAACAATATAAATGAAACTTTCGCATTCGTTCGTAAATTAACCTACTACGCTGAAAGCAGATAATTGTCACTGGGAATCGAGGAAACACGTTCGGTAGAACAGCAGTTTTCATGATCGGGCCAGTTTTCATGATCCCCTCATTTATTGCAATTAGGTGTGAATAATAGGCGAGGAGTTTCCTCATCGAATGTCCAGAATCGACACAGTGATCTAGTGGGAATTATTTGCCTTCAGCGTAGCAAGTTAGTTTAGAAACGAATGGGTAAGTTTCATTTGAATTGTTTTCAAATTTTGCATCATTAGCGTAGCCTTCAATTCAAACGTTTATTAATTATACCACTTCAAACATTTTTATTTGTTGTTCAAAATCCTTAGAATTTCCTTTTTTACATTATGACAGGCAATAAGAGATTAGGTTCCATATTCATTCTAAACAGCGTTCTACCAGTTCAGTTTTTTTATTGTGCTATGCCAACGGGGTACCAAGCCGTTCGTTCGCGACCTACGTCAGCCCCGGTTTTCGTACCCGACACTGCAGTCCCTGGGACTGCGCGCTATCCGCGCTCGGATTGGTCGGTATTTTTTGTTATTAACTCGCAAACCAAGCCTTCACCAACAATTTGGCAAAGGAAAAAGTTGTTTAGAATCCCCTTAGCAATCATCCCTCTACGGCTGTCGAGGTAGTCGCCTGACACCCTGTGATTCCTACCAAATATGAAAGATTTCATCGCGAACGATACATTTCTTGCAGAGTAACATGAAGGCGTAGATTTTTTGCTATAACAGTAGTTATTAACTAATTCAATAAATTTTTGCAAGTGATATCATCGCGGATATATCTCCTACTAAATGTGAAAGGTTTCATCGCAATCGGTACATTCCCTGCAGCATAAACGCCAGAAGACATAAATGAAGTATTACGTTTTTTGCGATATAAGTCGTTAGGAATGAAAAAATACAAACATTTTTTTGCGAGATCAATCGGGAAATATACTTTACAAAATGCAAAATTTTTGATTCGATTGGTCCATCTGTCTCGCGGTAATCGGTGAAAAATATAAGTCAAGCATTACGTTTATTGCAAAAAAATCGTTAACAATGAAAAAATGCAAAATATTTTTTTAACGGGACCAATCGGGAGACATACTCTACAAGATGCAAAATGGTTCGTTCCGATTGGTCCATCCATCCTGGAGTAATCGGCGAACATACATTTAGAAGAAATAGTCGTTAGGAATGAAAAAATGCAAAATATTTTTTTTACTGGACCAATGGGGAGTTACACTCTACAGGACGCAAAAAGTTTCGTTCCGATTGGTCCATCCGTCTCGACGTAATCGGTGAACATACATAAAAAAAAAAAAAATAAATAAAAAAAACACATACACATCGAATTGAGTATCCTCCTCCTTTTCGAAATCGGATAAAAAAAGCGCTACAATCGATGTAAGAATCGATTTTGAGTGTAGTGACCTGAAAATACTAGCGCTTACTGTTTGGTCATTCACGATCGTATCGTGCAGTACAATCCACTGACCAATGTAGTGCACAAACTCTCTTAAGTGGAAGAGGGTTTATATGATCATTCCGCAGCAAAACCAGTAATTTTTCACCACAAATTCAACTAATCAAAATGAACGTACCAACATTCGTAGACATTCAAGGCTTTAAAAGCGATACGAACGAGTTTTTCGTAATGGAACTTGCCATCTTCCAGAATGGGAATCGCGTACAATGTTCCATCTTTGCGCCACCATTTGCTAAGAAAAGACTGTCGAAAACAGAATTAAGACAAATAAAATGGTTGACGCAAAATCATCACGGTTTTGAGTGGGATGATGGTACCGTGCCGTATTCACACCTTCAAGAGTGTGCTGCTTCCTGTTTGAAAGATAGTATTCATGGATCTGTATACGTCAAGGGCATTGAGAAAGAAAAATGGCTGAAGAAACTTTATCTTTCAGTCAGTCCAATCAATATATTGGTTTTGAAAAAAGATGACGATCTACCGAATTTGCCAGCCAAGAGCCGGCATATTCGGGATGGATGGATGGATAAACATACGGCATGCATCGCGCAAAGTTAAAAAAGAGGAAGGAGGAAGATGAAGAGCTGTCCATGGAACATTATAACCGGCTGGAGGATTACACGCACATAGATGGACCTCCACCGAAAAAGAAAAATTGTTACATTTGTCTTAAAACACGAAACATTCAATATCATTTATTAATTTGTTCATTACTGTAAAATAATAAATCTATTTAGTAAAAATATGCTTTATGCGTTTTAATGTTGTTTCACCTAGAACGATTGTATGTGTAACGTTTGTGTTTCATATTCCAATGTAGGAGATACAAAAGGAATGTTCTTCTATTTCAAAGACATGAGGGAGTAGGGCGAAATCCATGTTTACATGCAGACACGTGTCGATGTGCAATCTGGTACAGATAGAGAGACAGCATCGTCGAGACAGACTTTCGGTCACGTTGTTGATTGGATGCGTATTTGATGGCTCGCTGACACGGTCACGAATTGCTCTTTCTTTATCAAATTGCATTCCGCGTGTCCGCTACCACCGCGCGCCGCGGAGAAAAAAGGGTTAATCGCGGTTAAAGCGCGTTATCGCCGCGGAGAAAAAGGGTTAATCGCGGTTAAAGCTCGTCTACGGCCGCGGTTAAAGTGTGTTCACGTCGCGGACAAGCAACTTTTCCGCAACATATAAAGAGGCTGAATCATTGAATATATGGTTATTATATTTCTCAAAGCAGCCCCTGTCTATCCTTGTTCTCGATTTAGACGAGAGAACAACAAGCATGGACGATCGTCGGCGACGACACGGACCCCTCTTGCCGAATACGATACGTGGAATAATTTGCGGTCCATCGAACTGCGGTAAAACGAACGTCGTAATCAGTCTGATCGAGAGCCGGAACGGTGTAAGATTCAATAACGTATATGTATACTCAAAATCATTGCAACAACCAAAGTACAAATACCTCGAACGAATTTTGAGAAACGTTCCTAAAATCGGATACTTTTCATTTACCAATAACGCCGAAGTCGTACCACCGAACGAAGCGTTGCCCGATTCGGTGTTTATATTCGATGACGTTGCGTGCGACAAGCAAGACGTGATAAGAGAATATTTCGCTATGGGTAGGCACTCGCGCCTGGACTGTTTTTATCTCTGTCAGACTTACGCGAGAATACCGAATCACCTAATTCGCGACAGTGCCAACCTTTTGATCGTGTTCAAACAAGATGGTACGAATTTACACCACATTTATAATGATCATGTAAATACAGACATGTCGCACGAAAACTTTTGTAAATTGTGTTCACAGTGTTGGGAACAGAAATATGGTTTCGTAATAATCGACAAGGACAGCTCGATGGAACGTGGCCGTTACTGAAAAGGATTTAACGAATTTGCCGTTTTCTGAAACATTTAGTCCTTCGATAGAACGCTTAGCGAGTAGACGTCTTCTCTTTGCAATGGATAATAGTAATATTAAAGAATCGAGAGAAGGTGCGAATGCTATAGCTAAAACAAGCGATGCTATACGCAAATAACGCAGAGCTCTCAAATCGGACAGCATCGACGAGGAGAGAGTCATCGAAAAACGATTGAGAGCCATGGTAGAACCGCTGGAACGAATTATCGAGAATATGTCAGCGGAATCGACATATTCAGACACGATCGATATAAAATCCGAGTCGACATTCTCAACTTTGAATATTAAAGAATCGCAAAAATTGACGTCAACTCCTTTTCTTAACCCTCAAAGCGCACAAACTGCAAGAGCACGCATTTATTCCGAACCTGATACATCTTCGAGTGAACAGACGGTGGATGTGACGAAAGATCATTCCGGTTTTCATCGCGAAGAATCGATACATGCCGTTGAAACGTACGGTGACAGCGACGAGAATCTTAAAGTCTCTATGTAGCGAATTTTGGACAATCCTAGCGAAAACATACGTAGCCATTTCACGCAAAATTTGGGACCGTTGGCAGCTAAATACATTCAATTACTCTTTACCGATCGTGAGAAGAAGATAGATGACGTGTATGGAGTACACGTACAACGCAACAAATTAATGTTTGAAAGTTCAGTTTTCGACGAATTACTATTTATGAGAATGCCCGATGACACCTTGTTCAACGATGCTGATTTACACAAATACGCGGAAATATTAAAGTCGTCGAACGCTCATAGACGCAGCCATATCTCGTCGGGGCTTGTGAAAAGTAAGAAGGTTTACAAGTATATACATTGCAAAATTGCTTAAGAGCGAGCGGCGTAGAGGTAATCTGATACCGTTCGATATGGTGGCTAACGATAACGCGGTGGACTACGCGCACTGGAATGACCCAAACGAGCTCGTCGATAGATTACGTCTTCTCGTATCCTCGAAATCCGCAGGACATACGGGGCATGACAACGAGATCGTTTCTATAATCGAAGAACTTCGAGATGCCGGGTTGATTATAAATTGACACGTTCGTAAAACATGATGTTAGTTTACAAACATGAAGAAGGTGAAGAGCAATCTGTTCGAAAATGTAATTTCTACCGCCTTCACGCGGACCGCGGCATCACTCTGCAGCGCGACCGGCAGCCACCTTGGATGCCGGTCAGGCCGACCAATCAGCATGCGTTACGTCAGCGAGAAGAAAGCCAACGGTTCTTGCTGCGACGAAGCTGGTTAAGCAGCCATTATCGTTCTGCGTCGTGTAGAGTTTATCACGTGTTAGAATTCTTTAAAGCGTATCTTGATCATTATCTCGAATCCAAGCTCTAAAATCTCGAAATACACTCGCGACTCAAGTGCCAACGGCCTACGCGACTGCGGGAGTGTGCAATCTCGTTTAAATCCACGAAATTAATATAATTTCGTGGTGGCCACGTGTTGCGCCAACACGTGGCTTTTATACATCTCAAGCTCGAACTCAATTCTGCGCGACGCGTGTGAAGAAATAATCTCGATCTCAGTTCACATTGTTCGACGAACGAAAACTGTATATAGTGTACATAAACTTTGTAAATATACGTTTGTTAATTGTTCAAACTCGATCTCATTTTTTCCGTCTCACCGCCAATCCCTGCAAACCGAACCGGCTTCTCGATTGCGAACTAAACATTCGAACTCGATCTTAAACACAATCATATTACGGACGAGAAGATACAGCTGGTCAACGAGTTGCACGCGCCAGCTAGACGTAACTTTAGACGTAGACGAGTTATTGTGCAGGGTTATGATGATCTCTGGCAAGAGGATCTCGTAGAGATGCGACGGTATGCGCGAATCAACAGTGGCTACAATTACATACTCACCGTCATCGATGTCTTATCTAAATACGCTTGGGCCGTAGCAGTGAAAACGAAAAATGGAAAGAACGTTACGGATGCATTTTTGAACGTTTTGAATGATGGAAGAAAACCGACAAATCTTCAAACGGATAAGGGAAATGAATTTTATAATACAGAATTCCGAAATCTTATGAAAGAATACGATATAAATCATTACTCTACGCACAGTGTAATGAAAGCATCAATAATAGAACGTTGGAATAGGACGTTGAAAAACGAAATGTGGAAAAAGTTCACGCTTAGTGGAAGCTACGCGTGGACAACCGTCTTACCGACGCTGGTCTCAGATTATAATAATAGAAGGCATCGTACGAATAGAATGCGTCCCGTCGACGTAACACCGGAACATGCGGACAAACTCTTAACGTCCGTATATTCTAACATAAAGATTGCAGCTCCGGCCAAGTACAAGGTCGGTGACCACGTGTGAGTTAATAGATACAAAACCTTATTCGCAAAGGGTTATACACCGAATTAGACAACTGAAATTTTCACAATTATTAAAATTCAACGAACAAATCCTGTAACGTATCTCTTGCAAGATATGCAAAAACAACCGTTGGTCGGCGGGTTCTACGAATATGAGCTACAAAAAGTAAAAAATCACGATGTATACTTACAATTACTGGAGAAGGTTCTACAACGAAAGGGAAATAAAGTTTTCGTCAAATGGTTGGGGTTTGATTCTACGCACAATTCATGGATAGGAGCGAACAATATTTTGTAATCTATATTTAAAAATGTTTGTAATTATACAAATTATAAGAATAAATAATTTTTCGGCTTTATTCTGTGTTTACCTTTATTACAGGGGAATGTTATTTTATAAATGAAAGGAGGTTGGTCTAAGAATAAATTATATTTATAATTTTGAATACCTTTTAATACAATAAATATAATACAAAATACAATAATACAAGAAAGATAATATTTAATACATAATATACAATTCGCTGGGAGGTGGAGGCTATAACAGACAAAATAAAATTCGCATTAGGTCAAATCTAATAAATTAAAAACATAAACGGATGGGCAACTCACATCAATCTCCTCCAACCGGCATCGGATTGCATTTATTGACCACGTAAGTTTTCCGTGCATGGTAGACATGGTGATACACATCAATATCTCCCCGAATAGGGCCCTCATCTATTTTCTCTCCAAACAGAGCCCTCAAATCGAATAAGCCTTCATGATTCGGATTCCAACCTCCGTCCCACATCAACATCAGGCTGAGTCGATGGTCCGATCGCTTCCGGCGCACTTCCATGAATCTTTTTATTGGCACGCAAAGCATGCATTTTCGATCGAAGTCCGACAAACTCAGTCAATATACACCCATTATTTTCATCCTTCATTAATCCCGATACTTTTTTATTTACTCGTGGCATATTGTAAACATTGTCCTCGGTATAGTCGCTCGTGTCAAACCGATGTATATCGCATTTCATTACATCGTATATGTCATCACATTCCAGTTCGTATACAAGACTGTCTGTGTCTGTGTAAAATATTTTACAAAGCTATTTAAATTTCGACCAAACATAATCATGATGGAATTCGTACAAATATGTTTTTGATATATCCAGAATACACATACCAACATAAATGGGTTTTCTAAATTTAGTTTCCAACTTTCGCATCTCTATTGCGACCAAATGTTCCGAAAATATTGATCTGCTATGAAAATTTGGTTTTGCGATCAGGGCCTCGGCGCCGTATCTACCTTCCCATTTTGTAACTAATTTAACGTCTACATGATTTCTAACGTTCTCCATAGTTTTACCAAAAACTGCATTATTCATTAATTTAAATAAGTTCTTTTCAAAATCATTTTTAGCTACAGTTCTAAGTTGCGTGTGTAAATTAATGTATTCGCGAAGCCATGGAGATTGTTTAAATTCTAAAACACGATGAATTACAGAAACTTTTAAACCATGATTTAAGCATTGTTGAAGATTGCGGCAATGGATGATGTAACGTTGCTTATTCTAAACTGTAGCGAGTAGTTTCTCATGTTTGGCATTAGGAGGCTTCTTACGTGTTGGACAAAAAGGTAAATCTGCATGCTTATCGTTGTAATTCTAACGGGTATTTCAAATCGAGTTTCAAAATATATCCAATGTCCGAATTTTCGGATATCGCATGAATGTTAAAAGTTTTAATTTCATTATCGTCTAATCACTTAAACTCGCCGTAAGGTAGATACTGCGACATTGCCCATCCATACAAATTATTAACGTCGAAATAAACTAAATATCGCGATGGTTCTTCGGAATTGTACGAATCCATGTATTTATTATTAGCCTTTGCGTATCGATTAGGATATTGACTTAAACCACCACGTATGCCGCGCTCTATGAACAGTAGCATATTGATATCTGTCAATAATTCTAATTCGATACGTGTGTGCTTCAGCATTGCATCCCACGTAAAACCGGGTAAAGTATAGTAATATGCAGGATCCAATTTGTAACTTCTCAAACAGCTGCTACAAAAATTTTCAAAAATATCGGCCAATAATAAAACGCCTGTTTTTAAATATAAATCGCTATATTCGCCACGTGTTTTTATATTAAAAGTGCGCCAGACTTTTATCGCGTGGTCATAATCCTGCTGTGAAACGGCACAGTCGCTTAGTTGATTATAAAATTTGTCACATGTCGGCAATGTCGTCTCGTTCAGTTTCATGTAGTCGGTAACAATCGTATGGAAAGATTATACAAATGTATAATGTATAGTGCATATCATAGAAATTCATAAACAACCCATAAAGTGGTAATATTTTGATAAAACAATGATGATAATAATAATAATGTCTATATCTAAAATGTACAAGAAACGTTGGATAAATATCATTTGACAGATATAAAATATAGGGTGTCCCAGAACGCCTGTTACTGCTGTCACTGCTTGTACTTTGGCACCCTTTGAAGGAACAACGATATCCACCTCTTTCACTCATATTTGATATCTCTGTATAAAATCTACTGAATCTTATCGCAACAGGAATGTTTTAGAAGTAACAGAGGTTAAAATGCAAGAAACTATTATCATATATATTCACAGCCGCCATATTGTTGGTTGTGTAACGTCCCGGAATTATTATCGCGAGTACGCTAGTGCACCGACGCGTAGGGAGAGCGGTTCCCTTGCAAGAAAGCGACTCGTATAATTATATAATGAAGGGATCATAGGTTCGGGTGGCACGCGGTAAAGGAGTAAAATCCAACGTTAATTCTTTTCTCAAAAATATATAATGAATTTATTCAAGAAATGTGTTTTGTGTTTATTTATAATATATATAAAAAAAAAGGTAAGTAATATAAAATGTAATGAAAATAATATAAAGAATCAATGTACAAATGTTGCGCCCTGTTTTGAAATACAAAAAGAAAATAATTATATTAATTGAGTACAGTGAGTACGCCCTGGATTAGAAAATACAAAAGAAAATAACAATCGTGTTTGTGCTAAAATGAAATACAATAAAAGAAAATTCAGATTATTAATCACAAAATAATTCGTCCTAAAATGAAATACAAAGGAAAATAAATTAATTAGTGAACGCGACTCTAGATACGATTATCAAAACTCTAAATCTATCACTTGAATTTATAATATAATATTATCTAAATGAATTGATCGATTGTCGGAAAATTGGCGAGGGTCCGTTCTGACACTGTAGGAGCTAACTCGTTCGGCCGCAGTACGATTTCTGGGCAACTTAGCCGTCACTGATAGGCCGCATCCAAGGAGCTTCTGCTTTCGCTCGCTCGTTAAGCTTGGTAGCGAACACTGCAGGATGGTATCGTCGCTCTAGAGCCAGTGTACTAATAGGCCGCATCCAAGGAGCTTCTGCTTTCGCTCGCTCGTTAAGCTTGGTTGCGAACCTGACACGTATGAGAACCACTGCGAACCGGTAGTCGAGCGCTCCGGGTCCGACGCGGAACCTTTGCCACCTTGCCGACAAAAGAATCTATACTACTGAAAATCTATGTAATAATCGTACCGTAGACCCGTGTCAGACTACGATCAGAATCGAAGTGAAACAGCTCCGCGCGGCACGCTCGTATTTATACCAGAGATCTGCTGACGTAGCAGTTTTTTCTACACGTACTTTTGATACCGGAAGTGTTTGGACTTTGACCGGAGTGTACGTGACTACGCGCGTATCGCTATCTCTGTCTATACGTTATTGCTATCTCTCTCTATTCTGCACTCTGCGTCGATCTATTATCGACGCGGTAGTTTTTATCGGCGCGGTAATTATCGATGTATATTTTTTGGAGTATAAATTTTTATTAAATATAAATATTAATAAATACAAGATTCTTTTCTTAGTTATTGAATATGAATATAATTATTAATCTGAATCGTAGTAATAAAAAAAAAACGAACTGTTACGAATTTTAATTGTATAAAAACGAAAAATAAATAAATGTTTTAATAAATACTAATAATAAGAATTTTTTTTTGGTTATTCCTCTTCTTGCGGGATGTTACAGTTGTGCGATTCGGTCATGCGCGAGCGACAATTATTGGTACGCTTTTTCGCAGAGTGATCCTACTGTTCTTTCCTATACTGTGCCGATGCGTTGTACGAACAGTGAAAATAATATCCCACACTGTATGCTTCGTGCTGCTGGTATGCATTGCAGTGTCCTTGATTGATGTTACTGTTCACCTTCTTAAGCAAGCATTCGAAATCGGCGTACACGATGAATGGATGACGTTCTCGGTGACAAAAATGATCAAACTTTATTATTTTATCCTCACTCGACGGTAGAATGATTGCGCAATCGTTCATCTTCGTATGTTTCAATAACTTTTTTTCCGCATAAAAGTAGTGGAGGCATCTGCATATAAATAAAGTAACTGCATTAGTACATAAAGAACACACGCATACACTAAAATAGATCGTAATGGCGTGATACAAATGTGTCACAAGTATACGTTTTACTCTTATGTGCACTGAGCTGGTTTGAAACAAGCCGGGAAAGATTTTTAATCCATGCAAAGTGACGCACATTACGGTTGGGCGTTTCAAGATTCAGCAGGTTAACGTGACGAAATCTTTTGTTGGTGGTGAGTTGGAGCGGAGCACACCTTTTCACATTCAAGTCCCAGAAATAAACGTTTATCGAAACATCGTTTTGGCGCTCAAATTTTGGTATTTGATGAAGGGTTATTGGAAATGCGTTGCCCTCCAAATTTAAAACGATGTCATAGTTGAGATCCGATCTTGGTCGACTTGCATTCATATGGATGGGATATAATGCTGCAACTATCGATCTGACAAAACACGTATCATCGTCAACTGTCACATTTACTACCGCTCTTTTGTCCTTGATTGTTTTTGGTATGTCGGTATAACAACCAGCGTGCATCGGGTTGCATTTATTGATATTTTACATCAAATGCAGAATTTTCGATATCGCCCAAACACTGTCTCGTTCCTGAAATTCTTCCATCAGTGTCAAAGTTGAGTTCACAACGTATTTGTCATACCAATCGTTCAAGTTCGATGTAAAAAATAATTGCTTATTTTTCGCAATCAAATTTTTCACATCGCTTTTATTATTAACGGTAAACTCCCCATAGAAGAACCGTATTCACTTTTATGCATGAATGATTTTGGAAAACTTCCGCTAGACGTTGCAGTACTATTTTTCTAGCATCTTCCAAAAAGTTTCGTGGGTCAATATGCGCGGTGTTGATGATGATGCATGTTGTTACGTCCCTAGGTATAACCCATTTTCGTCTTTCGCCATTCCAAAGAGGTCTTGCTCTGGAATCCGCGAAACATCAGCATTTTCTCGCTTAGCGACGCCCGCGATACGAAATCAGGGAACTCGCGGAATGCGATGGCGAAAACCCTTTGCTTGCAGGTTTTCGCAAGCAAAGAGCGTGACCTACTTCCCTTTTGGGAGCATAAGTTATCGGCGCGACGCAAGTACACCAGTTCCGTGATAGCGTAAAGCAGAGACGAAGTTCTGCTCGTTCGCAACCCGCGTTTTGGCTAAACTCGAAACCAGGAAGATCATCAATGACGTGCTCGGCCGATGGTTCAACACGAGTGTATCCCCGAAGTCTGACGTTCCAGGCCCATAATAGAACAAGCTCCAGAAGTGCACCCGTGTGCTGTGCAGGACCACCACCAACCGCTTGCATCTTCCAAGGTCGAGCCGTAGCCACGCTCCGCGAGTCTAGTGTTCCGTCGAATCCGCGTACTAAGTGTAAAGCGAGACCTCTTGTGTGAGTGACCGACGCGTGCAAGAGAAGCATTTGCTGACGACACCCGAAGACAGCGAAGGGTATGTAAGATAAGCCAAATTGAAATACACTTACACATTCGAATAACCGCAATCGCGTATTTTGATCCCCGGTTTCCCATCCTATACCCCTTATCTTGGAAAGGTAGGTCAAGGTGCGCCTTAGCGTTTTAAGCGGCAGAACCCGTATCTAGTATTTAATATATAATAAACGCCCCGCAAGACGGGACGTAACAATGTGATTCAGCATCTGTTCTCCTTTGACCTTCGCCTATTTTTACAGATCCGTGTAACTCTGCTTTTTTAAACCTCGCTATCCTGGCTGTTAAACTATTTTTCAAACCAGTCTATCGCTCTATCATTAAATCAATGCATTGATTGCATTGCACCAGACATGCGTTTCGGTCGTCGTTACTATGGCTGCAATACGTTGTGTCAAAAGTTGTTCTATACAAGCAAGTTCGTTTAGTAATATTGCCTTTTGACCATTAGGATGATCATTGTCACGATTCAATATCCTACGCAAAGCGTCGATTCTTTCTTTGTATGCTTCTATATCTCGCCATCCTTCGACTCATAAATCGTCTGCCATTTGTAATCGTTCGTCTATCAGTTCGATGCACTGGTCACATTGCATCAAGCAATCACAACGCTCATCTTCGGTACTGATGTTTATCACCCGCTGCGCCAATAATTCGGTAATACGTTCGAGTTCCCGCAGTAACCTGGCCTCCAATTCTCTTTTCTACAAACGCGTTAAGTAGCCTTGCACTTCAAATTGTCAAAATACATATGACGCATATTGCCAATTTTCTCCCATTTCATTAAAGTGGGGCTGTCATTGACAAAGATGTTTAATTGCTGTTCACTCTGCAGCGTCAACAAAAACCTGCATTTCCAGGGCGTAGAAAAATTCGTTCAGGGTCATGAGCAAAACCTCTACCTTCTATAGTCGCGAATTTCAGCGTCAGATTTGTTGCGCCAACAAAAAATCTCATTTCCAAGACGTAGAAATAGTGGGTGGGGCCTTGTGCCGTCTTCCGATAAGACAGAAATAGTTCAAGGTCATGGGGGTGGCGTATCATATTTCTGCTAATGGTGTCAAATTACTGCGGAGTCTGGTGGTTATGGGGTGGGGGTTGTCATAGGGCGGGCATTTCTGCTGAAGGGGTGCTCACGGGGTGGGGGTTGTCATAGGGTGGGTATTTCTGCTCAAGGGGTGGGTATGGGATAGGGGTTGTCATAGGGTGGGTATTTCTGTTAAGGGGATGGTTATGGGGTGGTGGTTGTCATAGGGTGAGTATTTGTGCTAACGGGGTAGTTATGGGGTAGGGGTCGTCGGGGGGGGAGGTGTATCATATTTCTGCTGACGGTGGTGTCAAATTTCAGTTCAAGGTCATGGGGTTGGGGTTGTCGGGGCGGGGGGGGTATCATATTTCTGCTGACGGTGGTGTCAAATTTCAGTTCAAGGTCGTTATATGCGGATTCTAAATCGCTGGCGTCAGCATTTTTTTTGCTGACGGTGTCAAATTACTGCTGAGTCAGCAAAAAAATGCTGACGCTAGTGATTTAGAATCCGCATATAACAACTACTCATTAGCATTCCTCCCATTGCCCTTCCTTTTTTAATCTTCCTTTCTGCTAGCTCAGCTTCCCACTTGTACTCTTTTGGCAGCCACTCTTCTACCTTCTCTCATCCTTTCTGTTTTAACCATGTCTCCATTAATACTACCACTTCCCATTGTTTGATGGTCTCCCAGTAGTCCTCGTAATTGTTTCTGATCCCCGCGCAGTTCCAGAATCCTGTCTCCCACTCCTCTTTTTCTCCCCCAGCCCTTGCGGCCATCCCCTTTATCTACCCTCCCTTCTCTTCCTTTATCCTTGTCTCTGCCCTCTTCTTTTTCTTCTGTTCTTTTTCATCTTCTTCTACCTCCACCTTCCTTCTCCAACTCTCGTTTGCTTCTTCCCTGCTTTCTCTCCACTTCCCTTCATCTCTCTTATCCCTCATTCCCCATCCCCCTTGTTGAATGGACGTTCGTTGTTTTCGTGCCACTCTTTCCCTCCCCAGTCTTTCAGAGTTGCCCTTTCCTCGTCCCACCATCACCATTTATCTTTAATTCTGATTCTCGCATAGTCCACCCATACATATTTTCCTTTTTCTCTTTCCGCTTTTGCTATCCTTCTTAACTTCCATTGTACCCTCCTCTAGGGAGCTGAGACTGAGGTCAATGGAATGCAAAAGAAACGTGATGGAGAAGAAGAAGGCCCTGAAGAGCAGGGAAGAAGAAATAGAAGAAGCCTGACATGGAGGGCCGCTCTAGAATCTACACGACTCTGCTACGAAGCTCAGGACTTCGACAGAGCAAGATTTCGGTAACATCAATTGTAGACGTGCGCGAATCAAGAAACTGTACCAGTAAACGAATAAGCATACATTGTGATCGGAAGTGCGTGATCTTCACTCGAAACATCTACCCTACCGTTCCAATACGTGGACGACACACTACCACAGGTTCCGTTCATAGATAGATTCTACTCATCCGGCGAAAGGTAAGTGAGAACCTCTATCTACCTGACAACGCAGATTAAATTACATAAAGTACGCCGAGGACACAGTGAGAGAGAGAACTCCGCGACTTTACAATGATGAGGGTGTTACGTCCCGGCGGAAAATTTGACATTTATCCGCCTTGCGTCCCTTATCAAGCCCTTTTGGGTTACGAGAATTTCTCATGTATGAAGGGGTCAAGTTGGCGGTCGGTATGGGGGTCGCGTGACGTGCCGCGTCACGCGTGATCGAAGATGCGTTTGTTCTAAGGTAATCGTAAGGAATCCGTCGGGCAACATGGTCGACGGAGCGTTGCGTTCTTTTTCTTATTCATTTTTATGTAATCATTTCTATTAAAATTATTTTCTTAAATTACGAAACAAAGACTCTTCATTCGTCCGTCCTCCTCGATTTACTCGATCCTACATGTAAGGGGCGTACGGGCGGGTGTTCCGATTTTCCGCCAATCTTTTCATTCCTCCTCAACCTTGTACATTCTTGTCAAACCTTTCGAGTTTACGAGGATTCCTCATGCAGAGGTGTACAAGGAAGAGTTTGAGTTTAATTCTTTCTATTTTTGACTTCTTCTATCGCTTTCTCTTCTTTACCTGCTCTACACTGGAATCGTGTATCTTGTCAAGCCCTTCGGGGTTACGAGAATTTCTCATGCGAGGTACACGAGGAAAGGTCGTTTCTATTTCCTTCTTTTCAATAGTTTACGTGACCCACCTTGAAACTATCGTCGCCAGCCATAATAATATAATACAATAAATACAGCGCACAAAAACTCGGGTTAGCTCGAGAGAGAGAGAGAGAGCCGTAGCACAACACCAGCGCTACGCAGTTATCCAGTGCTTCGCATTCCGGGAATTCCCTTGCTAACTGCGTAGAAACGGGAAAATCGTAATAATTCTTTTGTTAGAAAACTCTTTCTCTCTCTATTGCACAAAGCGTCAGCCGGTCCCACAAGGATCATTATTACCTTATCGGAACGATAGTGTAAAAGAGTGGAAGGATGATTATGAATTTAAACGATGAAAGTAAGAACTGAGAACCCTTATAAAAGCGAACGTCGCGAACGTTCGACCTCCGTTCGAAAATCAAGGGTCGTTCGAAGCAATAAACACTATTGTATCGAAAATTCTAAAAACTGCCTAGTGATAAATTTTGAACAAAGGAACGTTCGCCAGATTGAAATTGTTTAAACTTATAAAAAGCGAAATGCCGAATTCATCGAGACTAATATGCGATAGATTGTTTGGTAAATGCATAATTCGCCACGGCATTACAACCGCCGTAAGCGCATCGTCCGCTTTTAAAACTACTAAATTTGACTATCTTTATTGCAAATCAGGAAAGTAAATAATTTTGATCCTGTTAAGGGAGAATATACGGATGACGGCTGCATCTATTAATAACAGTATATGCTAATCTTAAATCTTATTTTACATTTCAACCGAATCAATAGTTACATTTCAGCCAAGTCAATGCATTCAATAATTATACATATAAAGAGAAGTACTGCATAGTTTCTGAAAACCGTTGAAACTATCATGGCGACGAAGTAGAAAAGAAAGGAACACCAAAGAAAGGGGATGAAAGATCTTCGTCTAGCTCGCGCGTCTTAACCAATCACCGGGCACGCGACGCTACCGAAAACGAACTACGATTCGTCAAACCGTCCCCTCCAAGGACGATGTTTGCGCGACGGGCCCTTCGACCATCGATCGCGCACGAAATTTGTCACTCTTGATCGATCAATCGTATGTGATCGGGAGCCCGTGTGTCCGAGAGCCAGAGTTGTTCAGAATTTCCTGATAGATTTCCTCTGCGGTAAAGACCTCCGCGTAGCGAGGCAGAGTGTCGTGCGAGTTGAAATAATCCGATTCTTAGCAAGGACTCACAGTCGCGCAAGTTAAACCTTCCTTCTCCCTACTTTTCTATCTTTTCTTTCTGTTTTTAAATCGTTTGCTTGCGTATTTTTCGTATTAACTTCATTCCGCGTAATTATAAATTGAATATTTTTCGTAATTCGTTTGTCTCTCGTCGACGTACTCGTCCGAATAATCCGTTTTCCGCCGCGATAAGTGCAGTGATCGAAATCTTATCGTTCTTTGGTGTTCCAGATCATCAAGCGAATACACAGCGAATATTACAAGCGAATCTAAAAATCTTGTATTTTATTGTACAGCGTAACGGTAAGTCGATTCCATTACGTTTTTCAAACACGACGTTTATCAACTGGCAAAACGGGCGATCTGGTCCAGCCCTTCAGAGTTACGAGAGAGTCTCAGGTCAGATCGTTCCATCACATGAGGTATCGACTGATTTCATTATTTTTCGATTATTACAATTTCGCCATTCCAATTTTCTATTATCCAAGGGGCACCTTAATCCAGCCCTTTCGAAGGTTACTAGAGTACCTCAGGCTGGGTTGTACCCTTACGGGCGAAAACCGCCGATTTTACGTTTAATTGAAGGAAAGCGAAATAGTAATAATCATTTCACGCGACCGGTACATTATTCAATAGTTTCAATTGCGATGTCAGAGCGGTTTAATATTATTATATTTTTGTTAATTAATTCTAAGCATCTTTACCCTTGTCATTATTTTACATGAACTGGTATTTTCAATATTAACGAATTTTCCAAATTTATTAAAATCTTAATTTTGGCATTCCTCTGTTATTATTTACTTGACTTCTCATTCGCAATTAAATCAGTTTCATTTACCTAAACAGTTTCAAAATTTATTTCAAACGCACCTCACACATTTCAGTTAGAACTCGCCTACCAACATACACAGATTCAAGGAGGGACCCGTACGGGACCTAAGCGTTGAACGAACCCAACGAAAGGCTAATAATTTCAATTTCTAATCTAACGTCTTATTAATTTTGTCTTTCGTCTTTTAATTGTCGAGAGCGTTAACCCGCTCAAGACTGGTGGCAGCGATACCAACCATCGTGCCAGAATAGGGAAGAAAGAATAGGGGATTGAATTCCAACCTTCTAATTGAAATTCATTTCTTTAACCACTATTCATCCTCTTTCCCTTTTACGTTGCGCCGTTGCACGCGCAACGTAACAAGGGAAGGTTTCGGATAATATATCTGAAGACATTACAATATTTACAAATTTTATACAATATGAAGTCTCCTATCTTTTTTAACGCAAGTTTTAAAAACCCTATTACTATTGTACATTTAGGTGTATAATAAATTTTTAATCTAATAAATAACTTTAGTAAATATTCTAGAGGAAAATTGTTACAAGGACGAATAAAATCAGTTACATTTCTACATAAATGATACATATTTTTACCTACATGGGTGCAAAGTAAAATAGAATTCCTGGTTTATGACGGTCTGAAATGCCATAAACTCTTGCTTTTTGGAGCATTCTGACAAACAAGTTTCCACAAAATAGGGTATGTACGTAAATCCACAGTACAAACTGGTCGCGCGTTCACGACTGTTTACGGCTGATATTGGAAATAGGTGGTGAAACAAAAATAAAATTGCAGAAAATACTTTAAATTGAAAATTTTATTTTAGCACTTGGAAGGGCACGTCCGTACAGCTCGAAAGAAACAGTCAGACTAAGTCAGGTCAGTGACGAATTCGTCACGTACCCATAGACTCTATCGGTCCTATTCATTGTCTAAATAAGCAAGAAGGGACACAGCTGCACCCTCTTAATTTGTGCCTCGTAAAAGAAACTTAATATGTACGTCAATGGTTTTTGTAAAAGAAAGAAAACTTTCTCTTTTTGAAGGAGAAAAACCAACACACCTCCTCAAAAATTAATCGACTGCACTAAAATGACGATACACCTTCCATGTGCTTTTCTGGGACAAATACATATGGTCCAACATTTGTTGCTGAGGATTACGGAAACCCAGAAAAACCTAATCAAACCATTATACTGAAATATAATACATGTATATACATATTTACATGTTTACAAAAAATAATAATATCATATTATTCTAATCCCATTCCTTTTCTAAATTCCAGGAATTTCACTCCAGGTAGCGGTTTGGTCATTGCGTCTGCTAGCTGACTATCTATGGGAATATATTTCAGTTTTATTACCTTTTTCTCAATCTGTTCCCTTGAGAAATGATACTTTATGTCTATATGTTTTGACCTTTGTTTTCAGTTGGATTATTCGCTATGCTAATACAGCCATTATTATCTTCATAGATAACAATTGCATTTGAAATGTTTAATTGTATACTGTTTGCCAATGACTTTAACCATAATGACTCTCTGACAGCTTCAAAAAGCGCCATGTATTCAGCTTCGGTAGATGAAACTGCTACTGATGCTTGTTTCTTTGTACTCCAGCAAATAGTACAACGTTCAAACAATTTGAATAAGAAACCAGTAGTACTTTTTCTGTCATTTTTATCATTTCCACCCCAATCAGAATCTACATAACCCGTTAAAACATTATCATAACCACCTCGAACAAAAGTTAATTTAGTATCAATCGATCCCTTCAGATATCTTAGTACTCGTTTTAAACACTTCCAAAGTTCTTCTTTGTTTTTATTTAGATATCGGCTCAAAATGTTAATTGTCGTGCATAAATCTGGTCGAGTACATAACATTAGATACATTAAACATCCGATAAGATTTCGACAAGGAGCGTCATATTTCTTATCGGAGTTCAAAGCTGCATAATCTAATTTATTTTCTAGAGGTGTACTAACCGGTTTACATTCTGACATATTAAATTTGTTTAAAACTGTTCGGATATATGCACTTTGATCCATTGATATTTTATCTCTACTTCTCTCGATTTTTATCCCAAGGAAAAGTTTAATATCTTTTAGATCCACCATGCTAAAACTATTCATTAAATAATTTTTAAAGTTATTCATTTCTTCAAAATTTGCAGTAGCGATCACCAGGTCATCTACATAAAGTACCACATATATATTTTTCGATATATTTCCTTTGTCCAAAATATAAATACATCTATCAACAGATGAATTTTGAAAACCTTTATTCTTAAGAGTTTGTTCAAATATTTCAAACCAGCATCTTGCTGCTTGCTTTAACCCGTAAATGGATTTATTTAATTTACAAACTTGGTTTTCTTTATTTTCAATTCCTTCAGGAACTTTCATATAAATTTCCTCTTTTAATATACCGTTCAGAAAAGCAGTTTTCACGTCCATATGGTGAACTGACAAATTATATTGGTTTGCGAATGCCATAAAAAATATGAAACTTGCTATTCTTGCAACCGGTGCAAATGTTTCATCATAATCTATTAAATATTGTTGACTGAAACCTCTCGCAACAAGACGAGTTTTAAATCTTAATGGGTTTCCAAACTCATCGTTTTTAATTGTAAATACCCATTTACAGTCTACAATATTTTTATTTTCAGGTCTTGGCACTAAATTCCATGTATTATTAATTATAAGAGAATTAATTTCTTCTTTAATTGCCTGTTCCCACTGAATTCTATCGTCCCTATTTTTAATTTCCTGATATGATGCAGGAATTTTGCAAACTAGAGATTGAGGTCACATTATATAATCATTTTTCTCATTAATCTCATTATATGAAATAGGTGGGCGATGTTTAATCCTACCACTCCTTCTTATTTCGGGCGATAATTGTCTTTTATTACAAGATGAAGGGCCTGGGATATCTGTTTCAATTACAGATTTATTAAGTTTATGACTTAATTCGGTTTCTGTATTTGCCTTAACTATTTCAGATTCTAATGTATCTGATTTATTATTATTATCAGATTTATGAGACTCTACTGATTTTGACTGTATGTCAGGTGAATCAGTTTCAGACTGTACCCTTACAGATCTGGATATCAACTCGGTTTGATTATTACGAGAGTTTTCTGTATTAACCCCTTCAGACTGTACTATTACAGGCCGCAGGACCGTCACACGGCAATGATTCTAGGGGGGGTATTTGTTACGTGCGGATTATTTGCAATAATCCGACCGTGGCTAACAAGGAAAGGCCCCCTCCGATTTTGATGAAACTTCGTACATTCGTTAAGCAGGGAAAAAATAAGGGACACGTATTTTTTTATATCGGCTGAGACGCGACTTTAAGGGGTGAAACCACCCTTCAAAGTTTCGACCTGAAACTGCTATCTCGAAAATCAAAGAAGATACGTGAAAACTTCTAATGAGCGGATTTAATGGTTTTTTATATACAATAATATGGCGTTAACAGATTGTCGAAAATACCATTTGTTTATAACAAAAAAAATGTTTATAACATTATTTTACAACTTATTTAAATTTATGTAATGACAAAAAATGTAGAGCATTTTATTCCAAATCCATTGATATATATGTTTATGAAATTCCCTCCTACAGTTCTGCAGATTTTTATTATTTATGACTCGCGCGTACGCCCGCTGAGTCAGCGCGTGATACTTTAATCGTATCTAACGTTATACACCGATGTTATTTATCCGCATAAGTGGAAAATAACTATTTTTATAACATACGATGTTTTGTTAAATTTGTATCGCATGATATAAAATAATTAAAGCTATACGTACTCCAGGGTGAATGTATGAAATTGATAATTTTAATATGCTACATGGAATTTGAATAACTTAAGGAACATAGTCGTGACAAGAATGATACTCTTCTAATTGTTGATGTTGTTCCTCCTCATCAGTAAAGTCCATTTCCGTTTCTTTCAGCCACTTGAAATTTAGATCAGGATCTTCACTGTTTGCAAAGTCTTCTTCAATGTCTAAATATGTTTCTTGTTCTATGTCGAATGTTGGATCTTGCATACGTTGCACGATTATGTCATATAAAATGTCTTTTAACTTTAACTCAGCACTGTTAATAGGCGTCGCTTTTTTATCCACAGAATTAAAAGCTATGGATAATAAAGTAAGCACATTTACCGGATTAATATAAACCATTGTGCAGAATAAATTTTGGCAATAACAAACTTCTATCCGTCTCGGTAACTAAACGTCTTGAATTCAAATACTGGACAAAATAAAAAGTCACTGCATTCACCGATTTTATATACCTACTTTGGCTCATTGTTATACGATAAATCATGTGGTCGTAGCGCGATTGGTGAGAGTTCTGTATGTAGGTAACAAAAATTTATAAGACTATACGAGCAAAGATCACAAAAGTTACAAGATATTTTTATTTTTAAAGTAAATGTTTTATAAACAACCGCTTTACTATTCCATTCGTTGAGTGTAGACATATGGATACATATGGATACTGTAGTAGACATATGGAAAAAGCTACATCAGATAATAAACAATTAGAAGTATTGACTATCAATCTGAAAATGAACCACATATGGCTATTATTACTTGTGGTCGGTGCCGAAAGCCTTTATGTTTGAAGCATTTCTTCGAAGAGTATCATTTTTGTCACAACTATGTTCCTTAAGTTATTCAAATTCCATGTAGCATATTAAAATTATCAATTTCATACATCCACCCTGGGGTATGTATAGCTTTAATTATTTTATATCATGCGATACAAATTTAACAAAATTAACCATTGTATGTTATGAAAATGGTTGTTTTCCACTTATGCGGATAAATAACATCGGTGTATAACGTCAGATACGATTAAAGTATCACGCGCTGACTTAGCGGGCGTACGCGCGAGTCATAAATAATAAAAATCTGCGGAACTGTAGGAGGAAATTTCATAAACATATATATCAATGGATTTGGAATGAAATGCTCTACATTTTTTGTCATTACATAAATTTAAATAAGTTGTGAAATAATGTTATAAACATTTTTTTTTGTTATAAACAAATGGCATTTTCAACAATCTGTTAACACCATATTATTGTATATAAAAAACCATTAAATCCGCCCGTTAGAAGATTTCACGTATCTTCTTTGGTTTTCGAGATAGCAGTTTTAGGTCGAAACTTTGAGGAATGGTTTCACCCCTTAAAGTCGCGTCTCAGCCGATATAAAAAAATACGTGTCCCTTATTTTTACCTGCTTAACAAATGTACGAAGTTTCATCAAAATCGGAGGGGGACACTTCGCGGCATTTCCTTGTAAGATCTATTTCCATTTTCTTTCTGATAGTTTTGAATAGTTTGAATTTGTGTACACTGAGTTGCGTTGAACTTGTCGCAGTGAAGTTGGCTACAAATTCACTAACACATTCACGCCGCAGGTTCATTCGAACCGATCTCGCCATCGGCTCACCGACGCGGCGTGAATGTGTTAGTGAATTTGTAGCCAACTTCACTGCGACAAGTTCAACGCAATGCAGTGTACCTCGTCAGTGCGCAGCACTTGGAGATAATCCCAGGCGAGGCACACAAAGGAGGCTATAATTAGTTCTTTTCAAATAATAAGAAGTCAACCTTCCTTGGGACGATTGCCTCGTCGAAACTACGTATTCGAAACACATAGAAATTCGAAACCGTTAAGGTTAAGGAGAGGTATCATAAACATCCTTCGTCGCGCGGTTAAGCAGTACGACGCATTTGGAAGTTTCCCAGCTTAACCGCGCAGCACAACGAAAATGCGATTTTTTATTCTACCTTGCGAGCGAAATATCACTCCTACCTGTAAAGCATGCGTCAGCCGGTCCTTGCACCGAAGAATGAATGCAATTAGGTACGAAAGTAATTGGATTTGAATGATACGAAATGTATGAATAAGAACGAAATGCAAGGGTTTGCGTAACAACCACTGTAGTTTGAAATCGTCGACCGACGTTCCAGATAAAGGTCGACTAGGGCAATAAATATCTGGCAAACGTTAAGCGTAGAAATATTTCGAATATACGTATATCGTTAATAATTAATATACGCGGGGCTAGTATTTAATAGATGTACCAAAAACATGCGCATATATTTGCGATTTAACGATAACGATAAAATATCGATTGCCTTTCTATCACGTAAATCGCAGAAACGCGAATAAAGAACGGAATAATTAATAATCATTTAATACATCAAATTAAACATCTATCGTCATTATACCTTTTTCGATACTGGAACCAGAGGCACGATGTCGTGAAACTATTAATGAACGCCATTCGAGATTATCTGCAGTGCGAAAATATATGCGTTCAAAATTATCGCATGAAAAGATAGATGAGAAGAAACGTCGGCTAATAATAATATATAATCGTTTAAAAAACGAATCTGCTGAGGAACGATCACGTAGGCTGAGATTAATCCACAGGCGTTTATCCAATCAATGTATTGAAGAACGTTCACATTGTCTAATGTTCATGAAAAATTGTAATCGTGAAGTATTATTAAGGGAAAATACCGAATCAAAAAATACACGTTTAAGAAATATGAGCGAACTAGCTGAAAACCGAAAGAAAGAACGTTTCCTCCAGGAAGACTACTTTGAATCGACTATTAATATTTTTGCTGATGTACCGTGTGCAGTGTGTTACCAGACTTTGTAGACGTTGGTCAGAATGTAGCTATTTTGCGAGGCACGTTTCACTTCAGTATCGAATCTCGTGGTAAGCAGTGTACTGGCATAGCTGCAGTTGCATGTGTTGCGTTTCATTCCCTTGATCCTAGAACGTGGTATACTAGTGATGTCGATTATGTGGTTATAGTAGCAGATAAATATTATCGTGACTGCATTAAAGCACGAAGTAATTCTAACCCCAACGAAAACAATGTAAACTATTTAGCCGTAACTGAATTATTGCCACATGTAACATTTAATAATAGGCGAGTCAGTATTAACGTTGACTATGAAATGTCGATAAATGGTCACATTGATACTGATAACGGTGATGATGGATTTCCAAATTTAAAAAATGGTTTGATTACATTTTTTCAACGGTATATGTACGGAATTCATACTGCGAATCTTACATCAATAGCCGTATCATGCAGCAACCAGTCGGAGACCACCTGTTATTGGTTGTTTGATTCCAAGAGGTCCAAGAGGATATAAAGCACCGTTACGGGGCACCTCATGCTGTATGAAATTTACTACTATTGATGTTTTACACGCCACCTTGCGTCGTAATTTGTAGGCAAAAGATGGCATCATTAATGTATTAAATATCTACTCATTAACACCTGTAACAATTGTATCCGAGAGAAATAGATCTTCACTGGTAGAAAGAATGCAACATCTATCAGTTGTTACCCCACGAAATGAATCTGACGAAACACGAATTATTTTCGAAACAAGCATGTTACGTTTGATTGACGAAGATGTTCCCAACATCGATAATATCGTCTCTGTCAGTAATAATAATAATAATAATGCAGAAAATGAGCCGATACAACTGGCAAATAAACATAGAAAAACAGCGCCTCCTTTGAACCTAGGGAGGGAGAGAGAATTGAAGAACTATGTTGATACTTTCTGTTTCCAGATGGAGAAAATGGATTCAGAGAGCATCGAGATATTCCAATAACACCATTAGATTACTTCCAAGCACGTATTCTGGGCAATGACAAACGGTTCCAACGAACAGATTATCTGTTCTTCGCATTATTTGTGGTTGAATATTACCGCACAAAAGCTAGCATTTCAGTATCATGTAGAATGCGCCAAGGTGAATATACTCCAGAGGGATTAGTAGACAATATACATCTCACAATGAGAAACATAAGAGGATCGGCATTATACTGGAAACGTTGCTGTTCGGAATTAATCGCCATGGTCCGAAGTTCTCGATAGCCCACATGGTTTGCTACGTTCTCTTGTAATTGTCTAAACTGGCCAGATATGTTGAAGGCATTACTACAACCAATCAACGACCGAACCTGTAGACCTAACGTTTGCAGATTGAGTACAGTTGGTTCAGAGATACCTGGTAGTTATCGCAAGACAATTTACGTTACGCGTAAACGCGTTAATGCAGTATTTGAAAAACTCGCATTACTTTGGCGGCGTTGTCGCCGATTTTTGGTACAGAATTGAATTTCAAAATAGGGGAAGTCTACATTTGCACATGTTTATTTGGTGTACATACGTACCTGCTTTCTTAACGAACGAAGGCTAAAACGTTATTGAGAAAGTTGTATCTTGTTCATTGGAAGTCGAAAATCACGATATGAACGATATAGTCCAAGAAGTCCAAATTCATAAACATTCTCATACACGTTACAAAGGTCGCAATAATCGTTGTTGTCGATTTGGATTCCCCAGACCGATGAGTGAAAAAACCATGTGCTTAGGACCTGATGACACACTCGCCAACAACGGGCGTTTCTGCGTACTTAAGAGAACCGCAAATGATGTTATGGTGAATAATTACAACCCAACTGTTTTAAAGCTTTGGGAAGCAAACATGGATATTCAACCATGCGGAAATGTTACAGCCGTCGCATATTATATTGCTAAATACGCAAGTGAATGCGTGCCGCAGGACACAGGGAATATTATTAAAGAAGCCGTTTTACGAGCGAAACAGCGGAACGATACTATCCAAAATCAACTATTTTCGGTATCTATGGCAATTCTATCTCTACGTATGGTCAATGCTATAGAATGCTTATAGGTTATGCCATTTGCCTCTTAAAATGAGCTCGCGAAACGCTGTATTTATAAACAGCTGTCGGCCTGAGCAGAGATATAGAATTCTGCGATTTGAAAAAAATGGAACATCATTGTTCAATAACATATTTGATCGTTACGTAAAGAGGTCAGAGAACCTAGAGAACTTGAGTTTAGCCGAATTTGCTATCTGATATGAAACAGTTTCAAGTGAAATATGGATAGAAGAGGATAGCAACGCAGAACATAGAAATGACGATGAAGAAATTTCAAGATCGAAGTTTATAAAAATGAAGGACAATACCCGAATGCGAATAAGAAATAATGCAGCTGTGCTCTGCCATCGATATTATACCCTGAATAGTGATAGAGAAGGATACTTTTATAACTTAATAGTGTGTCACGTTCCATTTTGTGATGAAAGTACACTTATATTCGAAAACGAATGTTGGTGAAATTCCCCAAACTGTCTCAGCCCACGAAGTTGGCAACGAAAGTATTTCGTCGGTGCGTCGTTATCGATAGCGGCAGCACCTCTCGGGCCCACTTTGTCCACGCTGTCCCCTCTCCACCCGCTTGCCGGTACGATCGACGCCATCATTGATTGTGTTCTTCTTGTTCGTACGCTCGCCGTGTAACCACGGGTTTTCGGTCCACGCGAGAAATTACGATTCTGGTACGCAGTTTTACACATTCCGACCACGCGATACTCAAAGTTCTGTCCGCGCTGTGCGTCGTTGAAACTGTCCATGTACCCTTGAATTATAATCGACTAATATTAAGTGTATATTTGTTTTCTGGCCACGCTTATTTTGTGTTGTAAGGACGTTCGCTTGTATTTGCTATTTTGTGTCATTAAACTTTCTGTAAACTCCACAAAGTGCGTACTCCCTTGCAGCCCGCTCCGACCACGCGATTTTCCGAACAACGAATTCATGCCGACGAAACAATATACTATGATCAAGGTTATTTATATGAAGATCAACAGCAAGAAACAATTGCAATGCCAGAAGACGTGTTCCTTAATAGTATTCGAAGTCTTAATATTCAACAGAAAGACTTATTAAAATCAGTTTCCGCAGTAATTGAGAAAGATGTTAAAAAAAATGATAATGAAAATACGGAACAAATGTTACTTTTTAGTACCGGAGGAGCTGGTAACGGCAAGTCGTTTATTTTATAAAATAATTTTTAACAAAAAACAAATCCGACTTCGAAATGCACTAAAAAGTGTCAAATAATTTCTATTTCATTTATACCAATATTCCATAGCTATTAATAATATCTACTTAATCGTTAAATAGGATACCAAATTCATTTCAAAGTTGTCGGAGGCGGCGCAAGATTAAAAACTTTTCTTCTACTAGGAAGATCCTAGTTCAGGCGTCGGCAACCTATGGCTAATGACTCATTTCATAATTTCAAGTAAACTATATTCAACGGGAATCACTATATATCTTTACCATATCATCATCGTGTATCAGTTATCGTACGTCATATATTTCTGTCCACCATTTAAATGATCGCAAAGTAAAAAGCAAGCTGAAGAGAGGAATGACTCACGTTATTAAAAATGTCCCTAGACCTAGTGAGCGCGCGAATTAAGTGTGATCTCTCGAGAATTGCAGAATACATGTACATCAGAAGTGCTACCAACTTCTGATACAATCGTTACCAATACGAATGTTTTCTGCCGTATCTATAACGTTTCGAATTTTTTTCTTACGACTTATTAATTACCAGGTTTGCCATACCGCAATCAAATCGTTATTAGCAGCATCATATATTCGGGTATTTTTAATTTTGCGCCCCTCCGAAAACTGAAATATATTTGGTATCCTATTTAACGATTAAGTAGATATTATTAATAGTTATGGAATATTGGTATAAATGAAATAGAAATTATTTGACACTTTTTAGTGCATTTCGAAGTCGGATTTGTTTTTTGTTAAAAATTATTTTTCATTAGAGAGAGGATGTTCGTAGAAACTAACAAAGTAAAAATACGCTTCACTTGGCTTTTGTTCCTACGTTTTACAGTTTTATTGCTCTGTCACAGAGCAACTGGCCTTTTCGGCGGATCTGGTTTATTTCACACGTACATTGCTAATGTCGCCAAAAACAGATACTTCCGCTCAACAGATAGTTATCCTCGTATATTAATACTTTTTGCTAATGATGTTAGCCATAAAGCTTCTCTAACGGCTTCAAACAACGCCATATATTCACCTTCTATTGAGGAAGCAGCTACCGATGCTTGTCTTTTAGTTGCCCAACATATTGTACATCGTTCGAAAAGTTGAAATAAGTATCCCGCTGTACTCCTTCTGTCATTTTCATCATAACCACCCCAGTCAGAATCTACATATCCACTTATAATATCTTGATAATTACCTCTTACATAATTCAATTTAATAGTATTTGAACCTTTGAGATATCTTAATACACGTTTTAAATATTGCCAAAGTTCTTTATTATTTTTATTAGTATATCTACTTAGTATGTACACAGCCGTACTTAAATCAGGTCTTGTATATACCATTATGTACATTTCCTACATGATGCTTCATACTTTTCATCTGAATTTAAAGCTAAATAATCTAATTTACGTGGCAAAGGTGTACTAACCGGTTTATACTCATGCATGTTAAATTTTTCCAAAACTTTATTAATATATGCAGTCTAATCTAGGGTTGTCGTTCCATTATTACTTTCAACTTTTATTCCTAAGAAGAATCTGATACTATTTAAATCTGTCATTTTAAATTTATTCATTAAATAACTTTTAAAACTGGTCATACTTTCTATATCCGCAGTAGCAATCACAAGATCATCCACATATAGAACTACATATATATTTTTAAATATATTTCCTCTATCTAAAAATAATTTTTAACAAAAAAAATATCCGACTTCGAAATACACTAAAAAGTGTAAAATAATTTCCATTTCATTTATACCAATATTTCATAGCTATTAATAATATCTACTTAATCGTTAAGTAGGATACCAAATATATTTCAAAGTTTTCGAAGGCGGCGTACAATTAAAAACACCCGAACAAACGATGCTGCCAATAACGATTTGATTGCGGTATGGCAAACTTGGTAATTAATAAGTCGTAAGAGAAAAAGCGGAACGTTCTAGGTCCGGCTGAAAACATTTGTAATTGTAACGATGGTATCAGAAATTGGCAGCACTCCTGATGTACATGCTCTATACTGCAGTTCACGAGAGACTATAGTTAACTTGCGCAGCTTGCTAGGTCTAGAGAGATTTTTAATAACGTGTGTTATTCCCCTCTACAGCTTGTTTCTTATTATACTTTGCGATCATGTAAATGGCGGGCAGAAATATATAACGTACGATAACTGATAACCGGTGATGATATTGTAAAGTTCCACGATACAATGAAATTCCTATTATTTTTCGAAAAGAAAATGATGTGAACACAAAGTAAGAAGCAAGCTGTAAAGGGGAATCACACACGCTATTATAAATCGCCCTAGACATAGTGAGCTGCACGAGTTAGTGCGGTCACTCGTGAACTGCAGTTTAGTTAATTCGCAATGGGTATGTTGATTCCCGTTGAATATTGTTTACTTGAAATTATCAAATGAGTCGTTTATCATAAATTGTCGACGCCCGAGTTAGAATCTTCCTAGTAGAGGAAAAGTTATTAATTGTGCGCCGCCTCCGAAACAGGTTGAAATATATTTAGTATCCTATTTAAGGGGGTAGACACGGCACGTGACCTCTCCGATTCGGGACGTCGGTATTACAGCAGATTTTTCTGCACCGAAATGGTAATACCCATAGATGTAGGGCAGGCCGATGAAAACGAGAGGGCGCTTTTGGCTAATTCTATATTCTATTCTGAATGTAAAAGAAATAGTCAGCTGTCGCATTGTACTTGACAAAATTTAAACGCAAAGTTTGGTTGATAGTGCAAGTGTAGAAAATTTATTATACTTTTAATTAATTACAATATGCTTATGCTACAATATGTTACGTTGGAGTGAGGAACTATAAGTGAGAAGGAAAAATAAAAGATGGGAAATCTCAGAAAAATAAAGTTCCTTACATTACACCTTTTTCCATATAAAAATACTAAACGGTTAGGGTTAGGGTTAGATTAGTAAATAAACAGTGAATGAATATTTAAAGAAAAAAGGATTAAAATACTGCCCAGTAAATTACAAGCTTTTTTTATTAATAAAATACTACAGTAGAACATGAACTGCGTACACTTATAAGATAATTGACAGTAATTATTGAACAAACATTATGCATACAATTTGGTTGAGGCGATACCGAATATCTTCAACTATCATGCTGTACACCCTGGTTTGATCTGTAAAAATAAATAAGTTTAATAACAATTACTTTTTGAGTTTATACTACATTAATGTAAAAACTGGTACCTACACTTCCTGATGAATCCACTATTACTTTCCTATTTCTGACCGATATTTCCTGCAATGGTGTAAAGAGTAAATTGTCATTGAACCTACGATAAAAAGTTAGAATCAGTTGTAATCAATCTGCATGCAATAAACATGTAAACGTATGTGATTTACTTATCCTTATGCTTCCTTTCCTCCTTTCGTAGAACATGATTTTCACCATTGATACTGGTCACTGAAAATAATTAAACTAAATTCATATATGAAATTCATGATGATTTCCAATTCATCCAACTACTTCTATACCACAAGTATAATTGTCATACTTATGCTGTCATACATTGCACTCTTCCTGTACAAAGTAAGGAGAAGTAGCTACAAGTATGAATTATTAGGAGAGTGTGAAGAGACCCACCACCACCCCCGTCATAGACGGTCCTCTTCACTCCCCGTATTTATCTTCTACATACCTTCGTATTTATATTTTCGAACATTATTCGACACCTCTTCATATCCGCTGCATACACACGCCGGTGTGTAGAGTTTGTAATTTTTTTTTTAACAGCTCATCCGCTGCATACACACGCCGGTGTGTAGGGTTTGTAATTTTTTTTTTAACAGCTCGTCCGCTGCATAGGGTTTGTAACTTTTTGTTTTTTTGACAGCTAATCCGCTGCATAGGGTTCGTAACTTTTTTTTTTGACAGCTCATACGCTGCATACGCTTCCTGGTGTATAGGGTTTGTAATTTTTTTTTTTAACAGCTCCTCCGCTGCATAGGGTTTGTAACTTTTTGTTTTTTTGACAGCTCATCCGCTGCATAGAGTTTATAACTTTTTTTTTTTATCACCTCATCCGCTGCATACAGACACTGGTGTATAGGATTTGCAATATTTTTTTATAGCTCTTCATGAACTTTACTGTGTACTTGTACATGCTCCTCCTGTTTTTATATACGGAGGTTCTCTAATCGGCTGGTGTCGATTGAATCGACTATCTATGATTTCTGGCAACATGCAGTCCTCATAAAACTTCCTCAGTTTTTCCTGCATCTCTGTTGCCCAGAATGTATCATTTCTTGGTACTTTTACAATTTTCATTCCTTTCGGCGTCCATAAACAGAATACAGCACATTGTCTATTTGTTATGTGCAACTGTCCTTGCAGTTGATAATAGTAGTGATGAATTTTATTCATTTCATCACCCCGGAAAATACGCCGTATTGCAGGAAGTTGCTCTATAGCTTCAGCAGGCGATAGATCCTTCGCCGATTCCGGACATTTTACTTCGACGCTGGTATCATCGTCTACGATGCCGTCAGGTGTTGCACCTAAGTAAGGCACAACGGCATCGATGAAGAGGCCACATGGTCAAATATGAATTCCTAATTCATCTTCTAATTGCCTCAAGGCGTTTGCCTCGTTCTCCCTTCCGTATTCGAGGGAACGTACATTCGGTATTTGCGGATACATTATATTCTTCAAAGTATTTGCCCGCGGTGTATCTTTTCGTAATCTGCATATCTTGCCGAAATTTGATGCGGTTAATAATTTTCTCCTGTAAGCTATCCACTTCTCGCTTTTCGCTTGATCGCGAGTTTCCGCTTCAATCGTGTCCCGCATCGCCTGCCACTCATGGAGTATAGCCATGTGCCTTTCATACTCGGAAGAGTATACAGTCTCTTCCATATCTGGTTTTGCTGCACTGGGGCCGTAATCCTGGTCGTACGATTGTTTCTGATTTCTGAAGGAGGATGCTTTCGCTTCTTTTTTATATTTCGATTCCATTTCGGCTGCACGCTTCCGACGTTCTTCCATTTTTCTTACGATGGTTGTCGGCTCTTTATTCATTGCCATACTCAATTTGCTAAAGGTCTCTTTAGTGTTAAATTGGACGACAGCAGCGGAGACTCTATCCTGATATGAGCCTCTTCGTCCAAAGTTTATCCTTTTTCCTCCGATGAATTTGGCAATTATATTATTAAAGCTTTCTACAGCATTATTATTTAAAGCGTACAACAAACTTTCAGCTTGAGCGAAGAGTGGGTACATCGCTTCTTCAATACTTTGATATATACCACCTTGCTTCAATCGTGGAACATAATTTACTCTGTTCGGATCAGAATATTTGGTGCAGAAATATGCTAACTTCTGACACTCCTTATGTTCACCGAAAACATGACTCGGTACATTTTTCATGTCCTCCTTCAAATTTTTTATTTGATCAACTAGTCTGATTTTCTCTTTGAACCGGTATTCTGCAGCTTTCTTTATTCCAGTACGCAGCCGCAGAGCATTGTTCTTTACGACAGCTCTTAGCTCTTTGTAGCGGCTTTTTGCTACGATGTCGTTTATTTTCCTACTGAAATTCCGTAGCAGGTGATTGATGCATTCTATTTTCCGTATATGCACCATATAATCTTTATATGGATCATTGTCCAATATTTTCTTGTACACGCTGCTATCGACATCGGCAACTAATATAGAATATACTAGGCCGTGCATTTCTATGCTGCATTTGAATCCTTCGACGATAGCAGCACTTTCCATACCGGTTGAACTTTGCTGACAACCCCAGTCCTTGAAACAGCGATGTTCGCGCGCTGCTTCTTTCTTTTTTGCTGCTGTTTGGCAAATCATACAAAATTTATTTTTAACGCTGATATACAGCACTTTTTTCGTATGATATCCCACGATGGCTCCTACGTCAGAAAGAGAATTATAGTCTCCTCCGCGGTACGATCTTCTCATCCAGCTGCCATCTGCGACAACTGGAATCCACGGTATATTAAGCCTGCAAGCACATCGCCTCTTGCAATAGCCAATTCTCTTTCCTCTTTTCCACCTTCTTCCATTTCTTGTTGTGCGGCCACTTCGAAGCCGTCGATTATGTCATCCTGACATTTCTCGTACATCCTTTTTGTCATGCAAGACATGTTCACACCAGAGAGTAATTCCTCCAGTTGATTATATCCGCCGCCCGTAACCATTGTTGCAGAAACAGCGGCATGATTAATATCCATAGTGCCATCATTCTTTCGAAGACACGGAATGTGTCCTACGTAATTGCACATTCGGCACTGTACATTATACGTTTTTTCTAAGCCACATTGTTGACATCCAATTATTTCGAAATGTTCGATGCCACAGCCAATAGGTGAATGATTTGCAAGATTTTTTATTTCTTCGAATATATATGCAAAATCAGCAAACTCTATTCTTTCGGAAATTGGTTCTTTTGGCTGTTGTGGTTCGGCTTTCTCTACCACCCAATTTATTTCTTCCTCTTCATCGGTGGTATTCAATTGATCTTCTCCTGTATCGAAATCTCCTTCTACAATTTCTTCGATAGTTGCCATTTCTTCAACATTTTCTATGTTTTCTTCATATAATCTTTCCGTAACAAAATCATCTGCAGCAGATGTACTTGCGATTGTTTTTTCGGAGGTACCTGCACAGGTACCTGCTTCCGCCGCGGTACCTTCACTTACCGTGAGGCATGCTGCCTTTTTCAATTGTTGCCTGCAAGGAAGGTGTTAGTAATCAGTACTACTGCCTCGAAATAAGCAACTCGCTCGGGGTCGAACAGTTGTTTATTATGGAGCAGGTATGCTATACCGTTTGACTTTGTTCTCGAAACGGGACGATAGAGAACACGAGAAACGAGTGAGAGATCGGAGGTAGCGGCAAACCATAAAGTGATCGGCCGAGCAGCGATGTTATTTTTTGAAAAGAGATAGAATATAACATGTTCTCTCATTTTGGCACTAATTGTAAGCGCTTCCGAATGAACGTAGAATCACACGAATGAAACACATCACAATCGCTAATGCCAGAATGAGAAAGGATTATATATGTTGTAGATAATAATTATACCTAAATTCAGATTCTTGTTATAAATTTTAATTACGATTTGATTTTACAAGAATTGCTACTGTGGGAACTGTTTGGTTTGCCACTCGCTCTAAATCTGATCGCTCTGTCTTTTATAATTGCCGGTTGCTACACACGCTTCTCTCTCATTCTCCCACTCATTCTCTCTCGCTCTTTCCTCATCCAATCTATCATTCGCTCTGTTTGAAAATACATGCGATCACTCATTCAGTGTTTCATATTCGCACACGTTCTCTCTCTCTCTCTCTCCCCCTCTCTCTCGGGCTGAAGTCTCGGTTCGAGAACGATACAGTAAAACCAGGATATATACAACAGAAATTGGGACCCAAGCATTTCGTTTATAGAATCGAGGTATCGAATGCGGGTTATGCGCGATGCCAGCCAAGCGTGAACGTAGAAAGGGACAGACAGTAGAAGAGAGTGAGAGGTCCAAGATTTCAAAGCGAGGAGCCGAAACGTATCGGTGTGACTAATGCTAATTCATTTACAAAACTTTTTTATTTTTGACTTTTTTTAAATAAAATTTTTACTAGCGCATTGGTGAGATTTTTCTGATTAAAATGATACCGAACACGATATACTTTCAATTATATTTATTTATTTATTCAGAATATGTTGCGGAACTATTGACTGCAAATTAGGAACTTTATGATGTTAGGAAATGCCCGTAATTTCAAACCGGACAGTTTTTTCCTATTGAAAATTAAAGTAACGTACAAGCTAACAATAATAATAGAATAATAATAAAATAAATAAGCAATAATAATAGAATAATAATAAAATAAATAAGCAATAATAATAGAATAATAATAAAATAAATAAGCAATAATAATAGAATAATAATAAAATAAATAAGCAATAATAATAGAATAAAGAACATCGAATCGACACCTCGGCTGCATAGAAACGATGTGTGCGGCCGCAGAATCGACACCTCGCCTCGCTTGGATATGCGCAATGTTTTGATTCGATCTCTCTGGCTTTTCGCCAACTTTTAACATCAATTTTAGCAAGTAATTACAATTCAAGCTATATCATGTTTGGTATCATTTTAATCAGAAAAATCTCAACAATGCGCTAGTAAAAATTTTATTTAAAAAAAGTCAAAAATAAAAAAGTTTTATAATTGAATTAGGATTAGTCACACCGATATGTTTCGGCTCTTCGCTTTGAATTCTTGGACCTCTCTCTCTCCTTTACTGTCTGTCTCTTTCTACGTTCACGCTTGGCTGGAACCGCACGTAAACATAGAATCGACACCTCGGCTGCAATGTTTGGATCGCAAATCACCCTTGCATTTATTGTGCTTTTACTGTACATAATAATAAGAAAAACATGCAGTAGAAAAGAAAAGCAGGCATAGTAAAAGAAGATACAGTAAAATCTGAATGACTGCATTTTGCTCAGGATTGAACGCGATTTGTAATTTATACAGAGAAACAAAATGCGAACTCTAATACAGGATACGTTTCTCGAGCGAGTTCAGCTCGTCTTTGATGTGACAGCCGCGAATCGAGGCATCGTACGGGGATAGAATCGAGGCAGTGTACTGGGATAGAATTATAGAATTGAGGCAGTCTATTTTTGGCCCGTTGAAAAAGTCCACTATATTTTAGAGCAGGGTTTACCAAAGTACGTTCCGTGGAAGTTCAGTGTTCCGCTGAACCTGAATAGGTGTTCCGCGACAATTTGGAAAGTTTTATATTTCAACATAATTAGTAAATAAATAATGTTTTAATTTTTACTAATAGCAATTACTGAACCTAAAAAAATAAGCTAAGTGTTCCGCTAAAATTTACAGGTTTGCAAAAATATATCTTTTCAACGAGGGGCTGCAGGGTGGTATTTCATTTTATGGCAAATTGTAAACTAACAACGAAACGAAGGGGTCCGATAAACACGTGTTCGCCTTTCGCGAAGTAAACCCTGCTTGACCGCGCCGCTGACAGAAAGCAGACCTATTCAATTGTCAGAAACATTTTCTAAGCAGTTTTTCGAACTATTCACAATTGACTAGTCAGTTTCGTACACGTGTTTAGGAGGTCATGGGAAGTTTCGGACAATATTATGATGACAGTATAGCATTTTGTTAGTGAAACAATATTTTTACGAAACATGTTTACATAAAAAAATATGATGTATTACAGAAAAAATATAATTACTTTTCTTACGTCCGGAGAGATATTTCTGGTACGCAGGAATGTATGAAAGATTTGACAATCGATATTGCCACGAAACGGGATCGAACGTTGTACGAGGACGTGGACGTTCCTTTTTTCCCATTCAATGTGATCAAGATCTCGGTTACGTTTATTTTAGATGAAGCCAATTGTACACAGTAGTGGGGATAACCCAGACCTCCGATTGAGCAGCATCGAACGTTATTGTGTTCTGGTGTGTCAGGGCAGGCCAGTTGTAATTCCGCACCCAGTTTCTTTAACACCTCAACTGTGTACCCGCCAGTGTATTCGGTTCCCTGATCGGTTCGCAGAAAACACACCTTCACATCTCTGCCTCAGGTTCGACCACTCCTCACGAACATTTCAAAACAATGCCCTGTCTCTCCTTTAGTTTTCATTGGATATGCCATTCCAAAACGCGAGTAGTCATCTATAAACACCGAAATGAACCTATATCCTTTCGGATGAGAGACTGGGGAGATCGGTCCCATGACGTCGAAGTGTATTATTTGTAATTGAGTCGTGGCTCTTCCTCTGACTGAGCTGAAAGGCAATTTATTAAATTTCGAAACTTGGCACACCTCACATTCTTTGATAGAGTCGTCAAAAATTGCCCTTTTGAGTTCTTTATTTTCCGGGAATTTTATTTGCAGGGCCTTGAGATATGCAACGGATGCATGGCCAAACCTGACATGCCACAACATGGCTCTGTTGTTCTTGAGAAACTTTTTGTACTTATTTGTGAACGGACTCTCCTTTTCTGAACTTTCTGCCGCTTGCATATCGTTGACACGGTGAATTTCCCGGTCCCATATAGTCACGTCAAAGTTCGAGTGTTCGTACGTGTTTCCGTTCTCGCCTACTCTCCCTCCGTTCTCTCCTGGTCCATTTGACGTCTCGTCGCCTTTCTCATCTGTTTTCAATTCGCTTATGTCCTCACCTAGGTTTAGTGTGCCCTCAAGCGTTGTGTTCTCTCCTTGTGGCTCATTTAATTTACTCTGCTGTCTATCCTTGATCGCCACGCTCCTTGTAATATATCTTCTGCCTTCAGTGTTTTCCTCAGCCAGATTTGCAATCCCACAAGTCGCACTGTGAGAAGTTCGGACTTTGGAAGTGTTTCCTTCTATCTCCAGCTCAATTACCCAGTAAGGACGCCTGTAGATACCTGTCAGAAACATTTCTTTGGATTTTGGATCAAATATGTTGATCCTTTTATCATCTAGATAGATGGCAAGCCCCATCTCTGCGAACTTCCACAGTGACAGTAGGTTTTCCCTGAGAGTCTCAGCAAATATTACTTTGTCCATTTTTAGGGTTCTCCCATTCTTCAGTCTCACCTCGATCTTCCCTGTTCCATTTACCTTTATATCCGATGTGCTGCTTTTATTGGCGCACTTTATCACACCACAATCGCTTTCGTCAAGGGTTTTAAGCATGATTTTAGTATTTGTTATGTGTTCTGTCGCCCCTGAGTCTGCCACAAATTCTGGGACGAACCTAACCCGAGTTTCAGCATTACTGACTAACAAGCTCGTCGGATTTTTGTTCGCAACTTTAACAGTATCTCTCTTTCCACTCGAGCTTACAAGATTTGGTTCAGTGTGATACTCACCCTTACTTTCATCCTTTGCTGGTTGGCTTCCACCTCTGTAGTGTAGGTTTTTGTACACTCGCCTTCCTTTACTTTTATGGATATTGAATCGACCCCTTTTCACTTCACTCGCCTTTGTGATTTCCCTTTTTCTTTTCAACACACCTCTTTGCCCGAGTCTCCCGTCCGAACCCCGAGTGCAGTTATTAAATTTGTAGTTAATATTGTACCTTGAGTTTCCTCTGGAGGGTCCTCCCTGCCTCACCGCACCTCTTGAGCCGCTGGGTTTGTGTGGGCAGTCCGGGGCCCTGTGGTTGCCTATCCTTTTACAGTGATAGCACATTATTCCCTGGCCCCGGTTTGGGCACATCGCGCCTATGTGCCCATAGGCCTGGCATTCGTAGCACCTCCGGCTGTCAACGAGGGCCTGATTGGCAGACCTCACCTCTGTGTTAGATCCGCTCATTTGTTCTCTCACCGCCTCATCCTTCATTACAAGGAGTTTCAAATCATTATATGAAGTTGTCGCACCTTTAGAATTTTTAACAAACTCGACAGTCTGAATGTTCGGGACCGAGATCATTACCGCATTATAAAATGCGTCTCTCTTTTCCTCTTCTGACAAAAGAGACGCCCCGGGGGAGTTTTCGTAGTTTCTTATTGTCTCTTCAAATTTATCACAGAATTCAGCGGCTGTGGTCTTTCCTATGATGTACTGCATGTTATATAGCTGTTTCCTCACCGAATGTGACGTTACATTTACCTCGCTTCGTTTAGCTTCCTTCAATTTCTCAGTAATGTCTATAGGATTTGTCAAGTTTGCTATTTTTGAATAGTACGACTGTTCTAACCGATTGATTATCACATCCCTCGCCTTGAATCGTTGTTCCCTTAAAATGTTCTCGTCTATCCCGCCTACATTGTCCTTGTCGCTAATTACATGAAGTAGACCACAGGCTCTCAACTCTGAAGAGAGATAATCGTGAAAATGCTCAAATTTGATGCTATTGTTCAGTTTATACTCTCGCCTCATGGACCCCCCGCTATTAACTATTTCTAATTTCAGAGTATCCTTGTTCTCTCTGTCCTTAAATTGGCTCACCTTTATATTTCCTAAATTTTCAATTTCCGACCTAACTGCATTTGCGATTTCTTTCTTGAAATCTGAACCCCCCACATCATTCAGACTGTCGTGCTTGCCAACGTTTGGCTTTGGATCTTTTTCCCTTGGGTCTCTCACCTCATACTGCTGCTCGCTGGATCTCTCACCGTGGTCCTTCCTTTTCTCTCCTTTATCCAGCTTGTTGTATAAATCAGACAACTGATTTACCATCTCATAGACCCGCTGGATCTGTTTCGCGTAGTCCTGTCTGACTGTTTGTCTGAGATCTCTCGATATCTGACTTTCAGCAGATCTCTCCTCTCGCCGCAACACTAACTCTTTTCTCACCTCACTCATCATTTCATTCGCGTTCGTGGCCACTGTTTCAATCTTCCTCACCGATTCCTGACATTGGCTCAGAGCCTGTGAGGAGATTTCACACAGCTTGTTGACTGACTGGATTAATTCATTCGTTTTTCTCTCCTGCTGCTCGATTCTTACCAGCGCTGAAATTTTACTTATATTAGTTCTAGTCCTACTACTCGAGGGTTCGGGTTTGCTTTTGGTTTTCATAGTTTTTAGTCTTTTGGGGTCGGATCCAATTTTTACATCGTGTATAATTCGTAGACCCTGCTCGGGTTTACCTGCTTTTGTGGCAGCAATTGCTTTTGTTATCTCTCCTCTACTCCCCTTGCTCTCCTTGCTCTCCTTGCTCTCCTCCAACTCATCTATCCTCTCCTTTCCCTCGTCTTCTTCAATTTCCTTCTCACCGCTAGTGTCCACGTCTATCATTTTCCCACCTTTCCACTCGCCTTCGCACCCTTGAAAAGCAATTGTGCCTGGCTCCTGCTTCTTCCTTGGCATAGTTGTTGGTTTTCCGAATAGCAGCCTCTCTTCGTGCCGGGTGACTAGGCTATTCCACGCCTTTTCGTCCAGCATTCTTTTCCCTATGCGAAAATTATTTATTTCCATTTGTTTTGCCTAGGAGAATTTCCTGGAGCCATCCAACCGAACTTCAAGTGTCACTAGCTCCAGGAGGTGCGAATACAGAAGGGCCCGTACTACAAGGTCTCTCCCGCATTCGCTCCAGGCCCCCGGGGGCCTGTAAACCGAACAACAAGCCCACTTGCCCCCTCAGACCGTCAGGAGCTTCAGAATCTACTTTCATATATATATATAGGCCCATTTTCGATTCTGAGAGTTTTTCGTGTGTGCTTTTATCTATGTGGAGTGGCGCCTCGTGTACGAGTATGCTAGCCTACTCGACACGCCCACTTCCAGGCTTGATGCGCACACTTAGTTCGAACTTATTTATCAATTTACTTTTCACCTCACCTGAACTCATCTAATGTCGACATACACTCACCAGTTTTGTATGGTTTCCCACTTTCTGTTTTTATGGATATCTCCTCACCGTCTATTTCTATTTGAACCTCATCTTTGTTATGTAGCTCGTCTAGTTTGAACATTTTCGTTAGTGTTTCCCACACTCCCGATAAACTGGTATCGGCTGAAAAATAATTTTCATTGTACGTTTGTTTAAGAAGCCCGTGTATGTGGGTGCTTATACACTGTAAGCTTAGTTTGCTTTAAAATTTAGTTTGCTTTCTCGCCTCGACTTGTAAGTCCATTTTTCATGGTTTTACGTTGTTTTTGGAACGATCTAGTGCGCAGTTGCAGGCACGTGCTTTTATATAGAGAGCGAGAGGTGAAGGTGACGCCACCGCGCTCTGTCTTTGTCCCGCCTTAGTTTTCTCTCTCCTAGCGCACTGTGGCTGTCCCTCCCCCACTCACTCTCCTTTCTCTTTCTCACCCTCGCTTGCGCGCACGTGCCTGTGCTGGCCGGCCTCTCACTACGCACCAGAAAATTTCCGTTACTTCAAACAAAGGAACGTCCTTTCCAAAAACGTCTCGCCCCGCACACCGCGATGTTCCGCCATTTTTCTTTCGTCCGATTTTACCACGTGGTTTTACACCTCACCGTATTGGCTTTCCGCATCAATTTAATTGATTAACACCGTTAATTTTTACCGAGGAAGAACTTTAGAAAATTCGTTTCGCTTCTTGTAGATCTCTTTTAAACATAAAGTTTCGTATACTTACATTCTTCCTCCATCTTTTCACTCTCCTTTATCGCTATTTCTTTTTCCTCACCCATATTTCTTTGGCCTTTTATTTAAATGAGCGCAGTTGAAAACGTGCTGGTGCCCGTAACCTGTCGTTTTGTGGGATGTCTGGCAGGCTTAACAATAACACGAGTATGTTCACTATATAAATTGTATCTGTATGTTTATTTCTCTTCCTTAATTCTACACGTGCTTTTACTCGCTTAGCTAGAACGACAATGGACGGCTAGCTTCCCTCTAGGCCCGCGCGCTCTGGGCCTTAAACTATACATGTCATAGAGGGGCGACTGCAGAGGGAGCAATCGTCCTGTACTCTTACATATTACTACATGACAAACTGTAACATCATACAAATTTATACCATAAAACGTAACTTACCTTTTTCGACGTCTCTTATTTGTGGACAAACGCCTTGTAAATACATTGAGTTTGTTCTTCCTTGTAGTACTCTTCAAATAGCGCTTGTTGCTTGTATGTGCGCCTTCGTTTTTTCCTTCCATGGTAATGGTCATACACACACCGATTTTCACTGCACTTTTGAATTACGCGGAAATGAAAAAATAATTTCATATATCAATACCCGCGCAATTCTATTGTTTTCTGCGTCTGTAGCGTAGTGCAAGCGACCAAAAACTGATCAGCTAGCGCTGATCACCGATCAGCGATGCTGAGACGCAGAACGAAAGATAAACAGAACGGAACAGGATGAATGTATGCATCCTGTTCCTCTCTTTCTCATTAGGACTAGTGTATACTGCTACATTTCCATAGATACATTTACATTTAGAGTATGTACTTTAGGGGATACTTTTTAATGCAAAAATGTGCACAGGAAAGAATTTGTTATTATCCTGTGCATATACTTTTGATGTATCAACGACTTTATTAGGAAAAAATTCTTATTTCGTTGTACAGTTATCCTTTCCCATTTGCCTAACGGCGAAGGAACACCCTCCAAGTATACGCGGGCACGCTGCACATTTTCAAACCTTTGCGCATTCGAATTTTAACACGGGCCGCTGACGTATCCCTCTATCCTTGGTGCAAGTGAAATACAAAATGTTGAGTGAGTGAGAAAGGCAATTTGGACCCTGTCCACTTTTGAGGGTAGCAAAGGCTCGATCGTCAGAAAATAAGTGACCATCAAGAAGCGAACATCGTAAGTACCTTCAAGTTTACTACTCCTCTCTTTTTCACTATATGTGCCGGTAATATGAAAGTGGTGTAATTTCAAATTTTCCATTTATTACATTTCACTTATTTTTTTCATACTTTTTAATGGATTTTGAAGTCGGTTGCATTTTTTGTTAAAAATTATTTTATCTTTTATCGTATCATGTGTTGGGGGATGGATACACGTTGTTGATTCACATAATTTATTACATATTAGATCAACATGATACATAATAAACATAAAGTTCAATTTATTTCTTTTTAATTTGCACTAACGCCACTTTCATAAGAACCGATACACGTCTACAGTTTACTTTCAACCTAAGACGGTATTTAGACATATTGCGGATGAAGTTTCATTATCATCACAGTATTGTTATAATTTTGTGTGCGAAATCTATTGTGTCAACTGTGATTGTTTCAGTGTTTGCATGCTCTTTACAATCCGAGATTCGTATATTTGTTCTCACGTAGAATAATAAAGTTATGTTATAATTCACCTGCAAAATGTCTAGAAAAAAAATATACATTCGGGTGCAATACAGGTTTTCTTGAGTTGAAATTTAATTGAACTTTAAAACCACAAAAGTTAGACATTTGAAAATACAGATATTTGGAAAGTTGATAATCTTAGAATTACAAATGTTGGAAATAGATGCATTTGAAAGTTTTTAAACTTGGAAATTCCAGCGTTTATAAATCTGAACATTACGCTCCTGCGCTAAATCTTGGCCGAAGGAAGCCTATCTTGTACCCGAATGTACAACCTTGATAAACATGTACTCTTCTATGTATTGCAGTTTCAAATCCATTTTATAGTTTCATTGTTTGTTTCACTTGTTTTTAGATGAGTAGCAAAGAAAGTAGCAAAGAAAAGCGGACTCCATCCCGAGAACGGAGCCCGACCGGGAGCCGGAGCTCAAGAAGAAGCCGGCGTCGGTCCGAAGGACGGAGCCCGACCAGAAGCCGGAGCTCAAGAAGAAGCCGGCGTCCGTCCCGAGGACGGACTTCGTCGCGGGATCAGAGTTTGACAGTAGCCCGAAACAGGACGTCGTAGAGGGCAGTACGGAATCCAGTACGTGGTGGCCGAAATACGTACGATATCGGGAAATGGCCCGTGCGTATAAGAAGAAGGTATGTAAATACGTTACGATCGATTAGCGTAGGTCAGCATTTGCACGACTTTAACATAAGCTTTATGTATATTTTTCAAATTACAGATAACCGAGCTGAAAAACGAAGTAAAAATGTTAAAATATTGGGCAGGAGTAGGAAGAGGAAGAGGAGGATGAGGAGGAAGAGGAGAAAGAGGGGGAAGAGGGGGAAGAGGAGGAAGCGGAGGAAGCGGTGGCAGAGGCGCGAAACATTTGTTAATTTTTAATTGAATTTTTTTTTATTAGTATTTTTATTATAAATAAAATGAAATAAAGAATAAGGTGTTTATCATTCTTCAGCCCACCCTTCTTTTGAGTTTAAATTTGTCAGTTATACATACGCATATTTATATATGTACATACATATACGTTTACTATACGTTTTATACAATAGTCGGTAGAATACAAAAGAATAAAAATAAGAGAAATAATTTGAAATAATTGTTGTAACTTCCACACTTTGAAAATATATCAGTAAATCAATACTACCAGTATTAGTAAAAAAGTTCCAATCCTTCTTTTTTTATTTTCAATAATATTGCCATATAATTAGAATATAAATTCGACAGTGATTTCAAGTAACCGATGACGTTTAAAATAAGCCGTCCCTACCATATATATAACCTAACCTACAATCGTACGAAAATGAATACATTGCCTGCATCATGCTTTTACTCTGGCATACATATGTATCACGGTAACGGTTCGGTTTTCCTATGATTCCACGTTAGCAGTCCTCCTGAGTAGGCGCCGTCTCCTAACCACTAGCCGAACTAAATTTGTCACGTGACTTGCTCTGTAGTATCCAGATAATGGCGGAACTCGTTTTTGGGAATGCTTTTACGGGAATCTGTTATTCGTCCTTATATGAGAAGATCTTGAGCTGAATAAGGGCTCATTCGAAAGAGGAAGGTTCAATGAAGGGGGCTCAACAAATCGTTTTAGTCACAAAACTCTTATAGTTACCTAAAATGTACTTGGATTCAACGGGCGTATTTTCTCGATTTTTCCTCTACTTTGGACACTCATATTATTAGATATTAACACAATCTCGTTAAACCATCGGTTGAGCCCCCTGCATTGGACCTTCCTCTTTCGAATGAGCCCTCACCCAGCCCTAAGTGTTCTCATATAAGGACAAATAACCGATTCCCGTAAACCCATTAATAGGCCCATTTTTGCCGGTAATGTCACCTCGCTGCATTACCCGTGTCTACCCCCTTAACGATTAAGTAGATTTTATTAGTAGCTGTGGAATACTGGTATAAATGAAATAGAAATTATCTTGCACTGTGCATGTTGGCGAAATTCCCCAAATTGTCTCAGCCCACAAAGTTGGCAACGAAAGTATTTCGTCGGTGCGTCGTTACCGATAGCGGCAGCATCTCTCGGGCCCACTTTGTCCACGCGGTCCCCTCTCCACGCGCTTGCCGGCACGATCGACGCCATCATCAATCGTGTTCTTCTTGTTCGTACGCTCAACGTGAGAGCACGTGTCAGGCCACGCGAGACTTACGTTACAAGTACGCCATTTTGACCACGCGACTGTCCAATTTTTCGCAGCCCACGCGCGTTTTATGTGTGTTACGCTTCATAGTTGTACATATTGTAAATAAAGGTTATCATTAATAATTAAAGGTGCGTGTCTCACTCTCCGCCCTCGCAGACCACGCAATTCCGATAACAGTGCATTTCGAAGTGGGATTTTTTTTTGTTAAAAATTATTTAATCAATTATGAGATCAGGTTTGAACGTATTACCTTCTGTATTTATTGTTGGTTCGATAAATACCTCATTGGTGTCTTGGTGTTTATTAGCTATAAAATATTTAATCTCGTCATGCCATTTTATCCTTAATCCTTTAGTGAATTGGCATAAGCCTAGGATATGACCTAGTGTTTCGGGTTGTGCATTGCATCATCTACAGGAGACATTAATTTTCTTGTCCGATCGAGCTAGTACGACCCTCGTGCCAAAGGTATTCGTTCTTAGTCGGATGGCGTCGATACATCTCGACGGCTTTAGTAGATGGGTTCCTCTCAGCCATACATTACCTATTTTATATTGCACGAACTCGTTAACTCCCTGTCCTTGACTTTGTAGGTTAAGCCATTGCTTTATATGGTCATTTTTTAAACTTTTTTTGCATTTATTAAATCTTCTATTTTAGCGGGCCAATTGATCCTAAGAGAATTTCCGATATATTTTTATTTCTTTTCTCCTTGTTCGTCGATCAAATTGGAAGTAGCTGGATCCCGCGATTCTTTTATGGTAATCGCGTTTTTTAAGACAGTAATTTTGATAATTTGTTCGAAATGAGGTAGTCCTAGTCCCCCATTGTTTTTCGGGAGCGGCTCTTCAACGCGCAATACGTTCGCGCACTATACTTTGGACACAGTATTATTGCGCACAGTAAGAATTGGGCACAGCTTTATTGCGCACTTGCAGAATATCATACAGCACAGTTGGGTACCGTAAAAGTTGTGCACAGTATCAATTGGAATATTTATATATCATTTGATTTTTTCAGTTTGTGAAGCTGTTTTAGACTTATCAATTGTTGTATCTATATTATTGGTAATCAGGGATCTATAATAATATATTCGAAATGTTAATAATACAAAGATTGATTTTTATAAAATCATTGCATACCACAGGGTTGTCTGCCATTCTTACTAGGACTGCTGCCAGTTTGTGAAATAACCGTTCTGAACTTGGCGATGTCTTGTATTCATGTTTTATTTATACATGCAGTTGAGGTGAGGTTAGGATATATATTAGTATTCCATAGATTTATCCATATCACACAGAACACGCATAACCAGAAATAAATCACGACATAAGAAGAGAAACGGGCGCACAAATTTAATTCCGTGTGCAATTGATACTGTGCACAATTTTTACGGTGCCCAACTGAACTGTGCGATATTCTGCACGTACACAATAGAGCTGTGCCCAATTCTTAGAGTGCCCAATAATACTGTGTCCAAAGGAGCTATGCGCAATGTGACAGTGCGCAATCGTATTGTGCGCAAATGAAAACCTCTCTGTTTTTCGGGGTATAGAATAAGCCTGTAGCAGTTGAGGGTACTAGGTGTAGTATTTCTTTTATTTGCTGCCTTATTTCGCTGTCAAGAAGTTTCAGTACCGAATCGCAGGGTGGATTGACCAGACGACAATATATGAATCGCGAAAGAATATATTGGACAAGGAGATCTATTTTCTGGTGTGGTTTTAGTGGTAACTTTTTTATTAAATTTACTATTTCCGGCACTATAATTCCGCAATCCATACCCTTCCATGGACCAATTTTGGCTCCAAGGTTCTTAAAAAAGGTCTCAGATTCCGTATCAGGTACTTGTTCAGTATCGTTAATCTTTATAGCAGGGTCTTTCACAAACCACGTATCTTTCTTTGTAACAATTTGGAACGTTCTACTTTTTTCCAAAACCATTTGGGAATTGCGTCACCATATCCAGTTGCAGCTGTGCTTCTTTAGTGTCCTTACCTAAGGTAACAACGCAAACGCAAGTACTGGTACTTTGATATTATCATTTATAGCGATACCCTCGGTTTCTTCCTCGAGTTTATCCAGGAAAGGTTCCATACATAAGTTGAACAATAAGGGGGCCAGAGGGTCCCCTTGCTTAACCCCTCGGCAAATTTTAACTTTGAGGCCATTTTTATCTTTACCCTTAAGCCTCTGAATCACGGTAGCGCATTCCGTGTACATATTTGTTATTAGACTGATTATTGGCTCTGGAATACCTTTTCATCCGACTTCGAAAAGGAGGAAGATACTCAATTCGACCAGTATATACATATATATTTTTCTGGCTTTGTTCACCGAGTACTCCGAGACGGATGGACCAATCGGAATCAAATCTTTTGCATTTTGTAGGATATGTCTTCCATGTTACGTCCCTAGGTGTAACCCATTTTCGTCTTTCGCCACTCCAAAGAGGTCTTGCTCTGGAATCCGCAGAACATCAGCATTTCCTCGCTTAGCGACGCTCGCGATACGAAATCAGGGAACTCGCGGAATGCAATGGCGAAAACCCTTCGCTTGCAGGTTTTCGCAAGCAAAGAGCGTGACCTACTCCCCTTTTGGGAGTATAAGTTATCGGCGCGACGCAAGTAAGGGGAGTTCGGTAATAGCGCAAAGCAGAGACGAAGTTCTGCTCGTTCGCAACACGCGTTTTGGCTAGACTCGAAACCAGGAAGATCATCAACGACGTGCTCGGCCGACGGTTCAACACGAGTGTATCCCCGAGGTCTGACGTTCCAGGCCCATAATAGGACAAGCTCCAGGAGTGCATCCGTGTGCTGTGCAGGACCACCACCAACCGCTTGCATCTCCCAAGGTCGAGTCGTAGCCACGCGCCGCGAGTCTAGTGTTCCGTCGAATCCGCGTACTAAGTGTAAAGCGAGACCTCAAGTGTGAGTGACCGACGCGTGCAAGAGAAGCAATTGTTGACGGCACCCGAAGACAGCGAAGGGTATGTAAGACAAGCCAAATTGAAATACACGTACACATTCGAATAAACCTGAATCGCGTATTTTGATCCCCGGTGTCCCAACCTATACCCCCTTATCTTTGAAAGGTAGGTCAAGGTGCGCCTTAGCGCTCTAAGCGGCAGAACCCGTATCTAGGATTTAGCATATAATAAATCCCCGCAAGACGGGACGTAACAAATTGGTGTCAGAAGTGGGATACTGTCCGCAACTTGACCACGCTTTCTGCTCAACCAAGTATCACATAACTCGTCAATATGCCCTTAGTTCACGATACTCTCCCTTCTCGAGCTCCCCCATCCGTTCCGAGTACTCCACCGACTCACCGCGATTCAAGAGGCTCCACTACCCTGGGATCCTCTGCGTACGAGTCCTGGCGTATTAATCGAGAGGAGGAAGATCGAGTCTATCGCGTCTTAGAATCTGTTCCGCGTTTTGACCCACCGCATATTTCCTTTGAAGAATTCGTACATGCTGTGGAAACCGCGAAGCGACGAATCCCCGCGGGTTATGAAGATAAATTCCTCGAGGGATTAATAAGCAAATTATTCCGGCCTATCCAATATTACGTAGAAGAAAGTAGATGCGCAAATGTAACCGAACTTTTAAAATTACTTCGTAAACGTTATGCTCCCAATCGAACTCATCAAGAGATCCGTTACGACCTCGAGCACATAACTGCGCGACCGGGCGAAACCACTTTAGAATACATCCATCGGTTTACGCGAACCTTTCATCAGGCCAAGGCCAGTGCCCGCAACGAGGTGGGCGACGGCTACGACTTCGCCGGTCTCGAACGTCTGGCACGTAAAGCGTTCATTCGGGGACTACCCTTACACTTGTCACACGCGGTTATTGCTGCAGTACCGGGAACACTTGAGGAGGCGATGGACGAGGCCATCTACGTAGAAAAACGCGACCGAAAACGGACATCCCCCGCGAGTTTTAGCGATGATTTGTACCCCCTACCGCCGCGTACTCCCGCTCCCTACGATTGTGACCGAAGCTGGAGAGAATGGCGGGAACCACCGCCATCCGCGGAACTAGAATATCCCCGTTACTCGTATAACATTAACGTTCGCGAATATCAGCATTATGGCCCACGAAGGTCCGGGCATTACCAACCCCCTCCAGCTCATTACGACGAATATCGTTGCGCCCAGGGGCCCGTTTATCCTGAACACCGTTACCACGCCGAACCCTATAGATCGGAAGGGTGGTACCGACCACCCGAACCTCGTGATTCGGAACAACTAGCTTATAGAAGAAGAGAGGAAAATTTTGCACGCGACGCGGCCTGGCAACAGCAACCAATACGGATCGCTCCACGCCCGCCTCCCGGTCGAGGACGCGATCCTCCGCAAGATCAATATAATTATCAACCACGTAGCCGCTCATACGAACGCGGCAATTTAAACGCGAATCGCGCCCGTTCTCCGGGTCCATCCAGAACGGGCGCACCCTCCTCGCAACCACAAAATCTACGAAACCGGGACATGAGCCCCGCGGGCTCTTACAGGCGCCCACTCCCCGCCTTCGGATACGATCAAAGGCGCTAATCAACGGGGTAGGCGAATTTATAATAGATACCGGGTCCATGCTGAACTTGATTAATGCGAATGCGCTCCGACATGACGCGCCGATCACTAGCTGCGAGAGCGTCAACGTTCGAGGCCTACAAGGAAGCATCGTGGCCGCCGGTACCGTGAGCATAAAAGTAACTGGAAGCCAGACACTTTTTTACGTCGTCGACACCCCGGACTTTCCCAATGGAGTGGTAGGACTTTTAGGTAGTCCGTACCTGCTGCAGGAACAAAGCGAAATTTCCTTTCACAACCGAACGTTGGTGACAATTAAAAAACCGATACATCCGATCGGTTTCTCAAATGCGCGCGAAATTGAAAGAACGTTAACTTTAAGCCAAATCGACCAAGAAGATCCGCGAACGCTCCTCGGAAATAAAACGATACAAAACGACAAATCCAACGTGCGTAGCAATGATAGCGACGAAGACGCGGACCGTACCGTCGAGAAGCTGACTCAGCGAAATCCTCAGGAATCGGGCGACGAAACATGCAACGCGACGTTACGCACTACTGACCCACCTAGGCCACCGACTCCGCTTACGGACGAACAGCTGGAATTCCAAGGCGAAGACCTAGGAGAATACGTCGTCACGCGACAGAACGACAACGAGAGGATCAGCAAAATTAATAGCGTATTAAAACTAGATCATTTAAATGACGAACCACGGCGCATGATCGAACGCATCGTAGCTCGTTACGCAGACCGATTTTTCATACCCGGCGATTCCCTGGGAGAAACTAACGCAATCGTCCACAACATCCCTGTGAGCGACAAAACGCCGGTATTCACGCGACAATATCCCTTCAGCATCGATCAGGAAAAGGAAATAAGCAAACAAATACAAAATCTAGAGAGCTTAGGGGTCATAGTTCCGTCTAATTCTCCGTATAATTCACCCCTCTGGTTAGTCCCAAAGAAACCGGACTCGAAAGGAAACGTGCGCTGGAGAATGGTCGTAGACTATCGCAAACTAAATGCGAAAACTATTGATGACCGTTTTCCTATTCCCCGCATATCCGATATTTTCGACCGGTTAGGAGGCGCTAAATATTTCGCGGTATTCGATCTAGCAAACGGATTCCATCAGATTCGCATGGCACCCGAGGACCAGGAAAAAACGGCATTCTCAACTCCGGATGGGCATTATGAGTACGCACGCATGCCGTTCGGTCTGAAGAACGCGCCTGCCACCTTCCAGAGGCTTATGCAACGCGTCTTGAAGGGATTAATCGGGAAAATTCTTTACGTATATATCGATGACATTGTAGTCTATGGACGCACCCTAGAGGAAATGGAAACTCGCCTCGAGTTGCTATTCCAACGGCTCCGCGACAATAACTTGGCATTACAACCGGATAAAGCAGATTTTCTGAAAAACGAAGTAACCTATTTAGGCCACATTATTTCATCCGAAGGAATCAAACCAAATCCAGAGAAAATTCGGGCGGTAGAAAGTTTTCCGACTCCGACTTCGCGCAAATCGCTTAAACAGTTCTTAGGATTAGTAAACTACTATCGGCGATTTATCCCGGACTTATCGCGACAGGCCAGACCGTTGACCGAACTAACCAGTCCTAAGAAACCTTTCACATGGACCGAAATCCACCAGCAAAGTTTCGACGATCTTCGACAAGTACTCTGCAAAGAACCGGTCCTACGCTATCCAAATTTCGACGAACCCTTCATAATCACCACAGACGCATCCGACATTGCGGTTGGCGCCGTCCTAAGTCAAGGAAAAATAGGCGAAGACCCGCCGATCGCTTACGCCTCTCTAGCACTCACTTCAGCTCAACAGAACTATTCCACCACAGAGAAGGAATGTCTCGCGATTATTTTTGCGGTTAAACACTTTCGAACATATATATACGGTAAAAAATTTACGCTTGTAACCGACCACAGGCCTTTACAATGGCTGTTTTCGATCAAAGACCCAGTATCACGCCTGGCGCGCTGGAGAATACACTTGGAGGATTATAATTACGAAATTATATATAAACCAGGACGCGTAAACGCGAACGCAGATGCCCTATCCAGAAATCCGGTACCTTATGCGCTACCACTAACTCCAGCGGATCAGAATGATCCCGCAGAGGACGCTATCGCCAACCGGGTACGAACTCGCCATGCCGCCCAATCCAGGCCCAACTACGAAGAACCTCCATCAATGATACTAGATGAAACCGAACCATTAGACATCACGGAGCCGGAAGCTCTCGCACCAGATGCTAATTCCACCACACTGGAAAACATCGACCTGACAACACGCAACCCCCCTAGCATCGCAACCAGCTCTCCGATTGTCCGAAAACGCGTATCTTGGGGTTCACCGTTATCTACACTGGAGCCTGCACGCGAACCCTCTTCCCCCGCAAATGAAGATGAGCCCGAACCCATCGCACAGCTCACGAACGATTCTCAAACACACGCCGTAAGCCCACCAAAACGCGTCTCCTGGGACTTACCATGCCCATCAGAAATATTACCAATACCACAATCAACAATGAACATTCCGGACAACACTCCTGCCAAACCATCTTACGAAAGATTCTATGTACCAAGCGCGCCAACAATAGACGACCCATTGCAAGAAAGATCCAAGAATTGTTCAATAATCATATCAAAATCCCCTCTCACCGCCGGTCCAGGAAATATCGCACACTTCATCCCTGCCGACAAAATTCTAACAAGCCCAACCTGCAAAACATTGAAAGCATTGGGCCTACTATCAGAAACAAATTTATTAAACGAAGATTTGACCGAGGGTCGAGTAATAGTTACAAAAACGGAGGACAGACGACTCTTTAGCATTGTAGGGGCAAGACATTTCTTCCACGCGATCGAACCACATCAATTGCCTTACCTACTACACGCATTGAAACTCAGCGCTAAAATAGAAGATATAGATAACCTACGCATTCCGGCAAACGGGGAAACTCTACTTCAAGTTAGCATACCAGCGCTCCAACGGCATTTATCTGATGTATTCCACGACTTTCCCATAACCATCACAATCTGCACAGGCGAAGTACAGACTCCACCAGAGAGCCAACGCGAAGATATTATTCGCTATTACCACGAGAGCCTGATAGGGGGTCACAAGGGAGTGACCAAAACCTACCGCCGCATTCGCGATCGATTCGAATGGCCAAAAATGCACCGAAACATAGAAGATTATATACGTTCTTGCAAAAGCTGCCAGGAGCAGAAACTAGTAAGAATAAAAACTCGTGAACCAATGCTTATTACCGATACTCCGGCAAAACCATTCGACAAAATAGCACTCGACACCGTTGGACCTTTACCGATATCATCGGGCGGAAATCGCCATATCCTCACATTACAATGCCAACTATCAAAATTCTGCATGGCCATCCCGTTACCAGACATCCGCGCGGAAACGGTAGCCGACGCCTTCTCACGTTACTTCATCGCGGTGTTCGGCGCGCCACGTGCAATACTCACGGATCGCGGAACGTCATTCATTAATCAAGTTCTGAAAGGAATAGCCAAAACGTTTAATATCGAACATGTTACTACATCCGGTTACAGGCCGCAGACAAATGGGTCCTTGGAGCGTAGCCATCACGTACTTATCGAATATCTAAAGCATTTCATAGAAAACAAACACGACTGGGATATTCTCCTTCCATTCGCGACATATTCTTACAATACTTCGACACACGAAGCAACAAACTTCTCGCCATACGAGGTAGTTTTCGGTCAATTAGCTAGGGATCCGTTTACACATATGTCTCAGGACGAACTCGCAACCTATCCTACATACGTACAAAACCTCGTCCAACGCCTCGACGAAATTCGCCTACTAGCAAGAAATAACCTCGATCAAAGCAAAGTGCGTTCCAAAGCACAATACGACAAAACAAGCAAAGAAGTACAATTTTCCCCGAACGAACTAGTATACGTATTAAAAGAACCGCGCACAAGTAAATTTGATCCGCACTATATCGGGCCATACACCGTTTGCAAAATTACAGACAATAACAACGCGATCCTCATAGATGCTAACGGAAAAAAATTCGCTAAACACTTAAATAAACTGAAACACGCATATTTGGGGAACGCAAGTAAAACCCAAGACTCCGATTTTTCTCTCCTCGATACCGATCCCCCTTGAAACAGAGGTCAACAAATTTTGGGAATCTAGTAATTATTTTCAGCAGCAAGTAATAGGGCAAGCTGTATCAGCATGGATACCAGGCACCTACTGCTAAGCATCGTCTTGGTTCAGTTCGCAATAGCGAACCGCATCGAAGGCGACTACTCCGTTACCCCTCTAAGACACAACCCAGGGCTGTATTCCGAGAAGCTAGCCCCAATCCGCACGTATCGGACAACGTGGAGACTAGTAACAGCCTTGGACGTAACAGAGATCCTGACCAACCACCCAGAAACAGCTTTCGCGATAAACAGAATGAAAACAATGTGCGCCTCCCAAAATCTAACAACATGCCCCGCGGACGCCTTGAAGGACGAACTAGATAGAAAACTAGCAGAAGCACTACGCTACGAGAATTTGCTAGCACATGCACTCGGAAAGAATGCAGTGAGAGAGAAACGGGCTCCACTCGGATTTATCGGCTCAATCAGCAAAACGCTATTCGGAACGCTTGACGAAAGCGACGCGGAATATTATAATCACGAAATCGATAAAATTTATAGCGATCAAAAACAAATAACCTCTCTAATTCACAACCAAACGCACGTAATCAGATCCGAATTCCGAAAGGCTTACGACACACTAAACATCTTGTCACAGTCGGTAACAACAATGAATGCGAGAATCGAACAGATGTTATCTAAAGTATCAGCAATCAATAGACGCGAGGATCAGTTAGAACTAGAACTGGCCATGTCTTCCTGGGGAACCCGACTAATCAGACAGACAGACGAATACGTATTAATGTTGACTACCCTGACCGACGCGATAATGTTTGCAAAACTAGGAATCCTACACCCAGTAATCCTATCACCAGATCAACTCATCACCGCTTGCCATAGTATACAAATTTCCACAAATCTGGAGTTCCCGCTCTCCATCGACGAGTTGAGATCGGAACAACTCCAAGGGACAACGACCATGAGCGCCGTATACGCAAAAGGAAGAGTGATCATCACGATGGACTTTCCTCTCCTAGAAACCAACCCATTCGAACTGTACCACCTATATCCTTGCCCGGTATTCCAGCAGCTCACCACAAACTCCTCGGCTCCCCTAATTATCCAACCCCAAACCGAATTTTTAGCAATAGACCAGAGAACCTCGTCCTTTTTCCTTCCTGATAAAAATTACCTCAAAACCTGTAAAAACCCTAACGGAAGACTCCTTTGCGAAATTACCCTCCCACTCCTAAACTACGAGCAAAGCCACATCTGTGAAATCGACCTCATCCTGCGTCCTGAACACCTCCAGTGGAAACGATGCAACGTAAAAGCAGCCTCACCAAACAACATCCAAATTACTAAACTGGAAGCCCCCAATACTTGGTTATTCGCAACGGAAAAGAAAGAAGCACTCCAAATAAAATGCAACAAAAGATCGGCTGGGTACGAACAACTCCAGGGTGCAGGAATTTTGCAACTACAAAGCCACTGCGAAGCAACCATTAGCCACACGAAGATAATCGCATCTGGAATCAAAACCCAACAACTCAATCACACCTTCAAACCCAACCTCAGCCTTAACATATCAAATCTCATTCAAGATCTAACCCCGCATCATATCCAAATCCTGACAAAGCTCCAGCAAAACCAACCAAAATTCACACCCATGAAAATGGACACAGACAACCTCCTAACTCTACAAGACGTAGACGAACAAGCACAAGACCTAGCGCACCACCATCGCGCCCAGACACACACCGCATACGTCACTTATGGCTCACTATCAGCCATAAGCATAATCATCTTGGCAATGATAATAGCAGCAGGATACAGATACTGTAAGAACCAAACTAAGAGAAAGCCCCAACCGCAACCACAACGAAAGAGACTCACGACAGCAGACATAGAAGTGCAACTGCAACCGACCACAAATCCAACGACATGGCCCTCAGACGTACGGATAATAGAATTACCTAATATGCAATCACGCCAAGAAGGAACTACGAACAACGGTTTCCAGTCCAAAGAAATTACCATCTATTAAAATAATAATAATAAAAAAAAAAAAAAATAAATAAATAAATAAATAAATAAATAAAAAAAATAAAAATAAAAAATAAAAAATATATATATATAATAATAATAATAATAATAATAATAATAATAATAATAATAATAATAATACCGAGAATAACACCAATGACAATAAAGAAAAGAGGCTCAGAAAACACAAAATAAACGACATATATTAGGGGAAAATGTATATATATTTCAACATGAAACAGCTCCACTATCACAGCGCCTCTTTAAATATCGGGGCAATGCCTAGGACGCCACCCTCGTCCCACTCCCACAGCTCGGCCAGGTACCGACGAAACTCCCTCCGCCACCGTCTGACGGCCTCTCGGTACCGAACGTTGACCTGCCTGGGGTAAAAAACGTAGACACCACTGGCGCGCTAAAACAGCACAATAGAAAGAAAAAAAAAAAAAATAATAATAATAATAACAAAAAAAAAAAAAAAAAAAAAAAAACACCACTTACCCAGGCACAAAACACGTCTCGACGACAAACACAAAAACTGTCCATTTTTTCTCTCTGGCTCTTTCCACCTCTAACAATAGCGAACGAAAAATTTTCTCCAAAGTAAAGACACTACTTGTTCAACCGGTATATATATACCACGAAAACCCCTCCAAGCCCAACGGGAGCATGGTAACGATTAGCCCTACATCGACAATTTTTCCAATAGCTGTCGCGGAATGCCCAATTCAGCGAGCTCCAAGCCGATCCTTTTATGGACACGCGCATATTTTGTCTCGGCATTCATTTGGAAATTATCGACTGTCCAGCGTGGGGGGGGGGTGTGCCCTGTGGCCACTTCCCGCAAAGCTTTCCACACATATACATAAACAAACCGCATATCTTCCGACACCATACACATATAGTTTTTTTTGTATTTACAACAGCTGCGTATCATTGTACACTCTTCGGCACCTTTTACTTTTATATCTTATATTTACCTTTATATTTTATACAGCCATCCTCATTGTAAAAAATTTTTTTTTGTACTCTCTGAACGTATGGAAAAGTATGTGTGATCGAGCGTATGAGGGTGGCGAACGACGAAAACACCTTACACAAAATGCCCTCTCGAGAACATTTTGTGTCTAGCGTGGGGGGTGTTACGTCCCTAGGTGTAACCCATTTTCGTCTTTCGCCACTCCAAAGAGGTCTTGCTCTGGAATCCGCAGAACATCAGCATTTCCTCGCTTAGCGACGCCCGCGATACGAAATCAGGGAACTCGCGGAATGCAATGGCGAAAACCCTTCGCTTGCAGGTTTTCGCAAGCAAAGAGCGTGACCTACTCCCCTTTTGGGAGTATAAGTTATCGGCGCGACGCAAGTAAGGGGAGTTCGGTAATAGCGCAAAGCAGAGACGAAGTTCTGCTCGTTCGCAACACGCGTTTTGGCTAGACTCGAAACCAGGAAGATCATCAACGACGTGCTCGGCCGACGGTTCAACACGAGTGTATCCCCGAGGTCTGACGTTCCAGGCCCATAATAGGACAAGCTCCAGGAGTGCATCCGTGTGCTGTGCAGGACCACCACCAACCGCTTGCATCTCCCAAGGTCGAGTCGTAGCCACGCGCCGCGAGTCTAGTGTTCCGTCGAATCCGCGTACTAAGTGTAAAGCGAGACCTCAAGTGTGAGTGACCGACGCGTGCAAGAGAAGCAATTGCTGACGGCACCCGAAGACAGCGAAGGGTATGTAAGACAAGCCAAATTGAAATACACGTACACATTCGAATAAACCTGAATCGCGTATTTTGATCCCCGGTGTCCCAACCTATACCCCCTTATCTTTGAAAGGTAGGTCAAGGTGCGCCTTAGCGCTCTAAGCGGCAGAACCCGTATCTAGGATTTAGCATATAATAAATCCCCGCAAGACGGGACGTAACATCCAATTGGTCCCGTTAAAAAAACATTTCGCATTGTTTCGTTCCGAACAGTTTTTATTGCAAAAAACATTCTGGTTCAAGGAATGCACCGATTGCGATGAAAGTTCCCACATTTCGTAGATCATTCCACGATAATTCCATTTCCGAAAATTTATGTAACTTCTTATTGTTAATAACTATTGTTATTATAATAAAAAGCATATTCTTTATGCTTAGGGATACAAAGAATATACCGATCGCGATTTTTCAAAGTTATCCCTGCAAGTAAACATCGTCAGTTTCTTTACCAATTGGTTGCTAATAAATAAAAAATAATAAAAAGGCTTGGCTTCCTTCTTCACGTATCGAAAGCTGGAAGCTGATTTGGACTGTTTCTTTGCAAAAGTAACTGTCGTAATCTTTGCACTTCTGTGAGTGCTCTCTCGTCCTGAGGTTTAACAAGGACTTTGTCTGGTGCAAAATCAGATAAAACTAGACCAGCTAAACTTTTAACACAACTAAGTGCAACGTAAATTTGGCCTTTTGCAAAATTCTTTTTGCCAAGATCAATTACAGCTTTGTTTAATGTAGTCCCTTGTAGTTTGTGCACCGTTACTGCACAACTTAGAATAAGTTCATTCTGCGCTCGACGTCTCCATAACCTTTCGTCGCCTCAAACGTTGAGTATCCATGTTTGCTTCCCAAAGCTTTAAAAGAGTTGGGTTGTAATTGTTCACTATAATTTCGTTTTCTGTTCTCTTAAGTACGCAGAAACGTCCATTGTTCGCAAGTGTGTCATCTGGACCTAAGCATATCGTTCTTTCACTTATCGCTCTGGGGAATCCAAGACGACAACAACGATTATTACAATCTTTGTAACATGTAGCAGAATGTTTATGACTTTGGACCTTTTGAACTATGTCCCTCATATCTTGATTTTCTGTTTCCAATGAACAAGATACAACTTTCTCAATAACGTTACTGCCTTCGTTGGTAAGGAAATCAGGTACGTTTGCACACCAAAGTAGCATGTGCAAATATGGACTTCTCCTTTTCTGAAATTCGATTCTATGCCAAAAATCGATAACGACGCCACCTAGGCAATCGGAGTTTCTTAAATATTGCATTAACGCGTTTACGAGTAACGTCAATTGTCTTGCAATAACTACATGGTATCTTTGAACCAACTTTAGTCGATCTGCAAAAGTTGGGTTTTCAAATTCGGTAATGGGGCGACTATCGGATAGTAGTAATGCTTTCAACATATCTGGCCAGTTTAGATCATTGCAAGAGAACGTAGCAAACCATGTGGGCGGTCCAAGACTTCAGACCATGGCGATTAATTCCGAACAGCAGCGTTTCCAGTATGATGCCGATCCTCTTATGTTTCTCATCGTGAGGTGCATATTATCTACTAATCCCTGTGGAGTATGTTCCCCTTTGCGCATTTTACATGATACTGAAATACTAGCTTTTGCGCGGTAGTATTCAACAATAGATAATGCGAAGAACAACTAATCCGTTCGCTGGAATCGTTTGTAATCCAGTGGTGTTATCGCGATGTCTCGATGCTCTCCAAATCCGTTTTTTCCATCCGGAAACAGGAGGAACGAACATAGCTCTTCCATCCTTCTCTCTCTCTCTAGGTTCAAAGGAGGCGCTGTTTCTCTATGTATATTCGCCAGTTCTATCGGGTCATTTTCTGTGTTATTATTAGTATTACTGACAGAGACGACACTATCGATGTTGGGAACACCTTCGTCAACCGAACGTAACATGCTTGTTTCAAAAATAATTCGTGTTTCGTCGGATTCTGTTCAAGGGGTCCCAACTGACAGATGTTGCATTCTTTCTACCAGTGGAGATCTATTTCTTCCGGATACAATTGTTATAGGTGTTAATGAGTAGATATTTAATATATTGCTGTTGGCATCTTTCGCATACAAATTACGACGCAAGGTGGCCTGTAAAGCATCAATAGTAGTCAATTTCATACAGCATGAGGCGCCCCGTAATGGTGCTTTATATCCTTTTGGACCTCTTGCATGGGAATCAAACAACCAATAGCAGGTGGTTTCCGACTGGTTGTTGCATGATACGGCTACTGGTGTATAGTTTGCAGTAAGAATTCCGTACATGTACTGTTGAAAAAACTTAATCAAACTATTTTTTAAATTTGGAATTCTTTCATCACCATTATCAATATCAATATGACCATTTACAGACATTTCATAGTCAACGTTAATATTTACTCGCCTATTATTAAATGATATGTGTGACAATAATTCGGTTACGGCTAAATAGTCTACATTGATTTCGCTGGGGTCAGGATTACTTCGCGCTTCAATGCAATCGCGGTAATATTTATCACCTACTAAAACTACGTAATCAACATCACTAGTACCCCACGTACTAGGATCGAGCAAATTAAACGCAACACAAGCAACTGCAGCTATGCCAGTGCATTGCCTACCGCGAGATTCGATACTGAAACGATCGCTAGCTTGATGACACGAGCCTCGTAAAATAGCTACATTCTGTCCAACATTCACAAATCTACTGTTTGATTCAGTATTTCTTTGTGCAAGTTCCCTTTCGTTTGTTACAATACAAGGCTCTTCAACGACATCAGCTATTTCCAAAATGTTATTGGTAATATTAGTAAAACATGGTCGCACATCTTTGTATAAAGCATTATTTTGTAATAGCCATTGTAAAGCTACTCGAAGTTTGCCAAAATCTATTTGAAGTTCTCGTTGTCGCTCCAAATTTTCGAGGCTTTCCACTACAATCATTATACCAATTTGGTTTAATCTAACTGGAAGTTGTCCGACTACTTCGAACACATCGTGGGCAAATAGGGCTACCTGATCTTTGCACCAATCCTGACAGAAGCGATTCTGAATTTTCATGATTTTAAGAAACGGCACTATTCTGCACAACATTTGTTTCTCGATTTCCGATAAATCTGCTATCTCCTATGGTACAGGCATTATTCCATTTTGTTCCAGAATGCCTGTGATGGAACTTTGTGTTTTTTAAGATGATGTAGGCAACGAGAACATGTTGTTATTTTCTTTGATTCTAAAGATTTGCAAGAATTAGACGAGACAAAGGCTGTGTTCCGTCAGATTTCGTCGCGGTGTATTTTCCACGGTTGGAAATCTTTAGGAAATGAGCAAGGTGCCGGATCGCGTTTACCGAAGCGCAGGATTCTTGAAAAGGCGGAGGCAATGAACTTCACAACAACGTGTTGCGTAATCTTAACGAAAACTCGTTGTATTTAATAAATGAACACGTAGTCTTAGAGATAAAATGAACAAAAGCTTTATATCTTAATCCACCATTCACTTAAACTAATCCGCGTTATTGCGGTTCGCCGATACACTCGGTTCGTGCAAAGCGCCAAAAAAAGAGATTTGCGGGTCTGAATTCTCCGAAAAGTGCTCGCGAGAATTTCCTTGAAACGAGTGAGCATCGTCGTAGCGCGACAAAAAGTTCGCACCTCTCCCTCTCTCCCCCGGCGTCCTCGCCCCACACCGCTGGCCAACGGCGTGAGAGAGACGGGCGCCGAGGAGAGAGGAATAGCAATATAATAGAAGTTAGTCGCGAAAGGTATTCTGGAAATAGTTTGCTTGTCACGACCGTTCGTTCGAACAGGCTGCGTGTGCAAAGCGTAATGTTGCTGCGGATATAAAGTCTTGTAACACACTACACACGGTACATCAGTAAAAATATTAATAGCCGATTTAAAGTAGTATTCCTGAAGGAGAAGTTCTTTTCTCCGCTTCTTAGCTAGTTCACGCATATTCCTTAAACGTGTATTCCTTGATTCGATACGTTCACTTAGTAGTACTTTCCGCAATTTTTATAACCGTTAGACGTTGCGAACCTTCCTCATTAGATTCGTTTACTAAACGCTTGCGGATTAATCTGATACGACGTGACCGTTCCTCAGTAGATTCGTTTGCTAAACGCCTGCGGATTAATCGGAAACGGCGTGATCGTTCCTCGGTAAATTCGTTCTTTAAACGATTAGAAATTCTGCTTAGCTGACGTTTTCTTTCGTCTATCGTTTCGCGCGATACTTTCGAACGAGTATTTTTTCGCTTTGCAGACAATCTGGAACGGCGATCGTCAATAGTTTCTTGATGCCGTGCCTTTGCGTTTCTTTCGCGTTCTTTAGAAAGACGTAATTGGTTAACATCGTCCGATTCATTCGCACGACTCTTTCTCATACGGGATGCACTTTTTGTAGGTCTACCCATAATTACATGTATCAAATCTTTTTTATTATTTTATTTTATTAATTAGCCGCTAAAAGCAGAATTGGCCCGTTTGTTTTCACAGACCATAATTCACTCGAAGCAGAATTGGCCCGTTTCTTTGTATTCGCTGAAAGCAGAATTAGTTTATATTCGCTGGAAGCAGAATCCCTTTCTCTTATATTCGCTGAAAGCAGAATTGTTGTTTGTTTTCGCAAACAATGATGCGCTTAAAGCAGAATTGAACCCTCTTCCTTATTTATATTTTTTCAAACAATGATTCGCTCACAGCAGAAATTGTCCGTTTCTTTATATTCGCTCAAAGCAGAATTGTTTTGTTTGTTTTCGCAAACAATAATTCGCTTCAAGCAGAATTGAATCCGTTTCCTTATTTATATTATATTATATTAAAATAAATTTAAACAAAAAAAGTCGGAATTATAAAAATAAATTTGATTATTATACCTATTACTATCTTCAACAGAATATATTATGCATTCAACTGATGATAGCATCGCAAGGTATTAATTCCAACTGATTGCTGCTCGTCGTTCGTAACTTGGCCGAGAGAAAGAGTGTGCGTCTGATTGGTCGTGCCCCACCTTTGCTCACACGGCTTGTGTATGCCAAAATCGGTGGGGTGTGCGAAGGATCCCTCCTTTCCCCTGCACCGGCTAATAAAATTGTGTGACATTGCCTTACTACCTACTAATTTTCTCAAGCTCAGCGGAGCTTCGAATCCATAAACACGGAAAAAGAATACGTATTACGCGAAAATCCGAGATACAGTAATTCCTCCGAGATTGCGACTATGTTTTCATTCCTACATTGCGACTGGGTCTGGTCCCGCGCCTATGCGTGCGTTATTCCTACGCTTATGCTTTTCTCGCTCGAGTCAGCCAAGCAGTGCAACCCGATGCCCGCCGCGGTTCTTTTGTTGGCACCTTAGCAATTCGTAATATTGCAATATAATTTTCTAATTTCAACGATTTTTTATCTGAAACTTTTTTTAATATACTTTTGAGATTGTTCCGATTAAAATGAGACCAAACACGATATAATTTACATTATATTTATCCTACTTTTACTCCTACTTGGTTACTCCAAAATATTACATAATACGATAATATCCTTCCTTACATCTAAATCGTTTCTTGCAGCCTCATCACTGATATTTTCTTCATAGGGTTCATCTTGTATTTCCTTGGCTGCATCTTCTTCAATGAACTGTTCCCTACTTTCACTTTCCGCCTGTTCACAAGCAATTTGGCTGTTGGAAAATGATGTTAACAATCTACAATTTGTAACGCATTTATTTCCTAAGATACACCAATAAACGAATTCAAGTAATTACAATTACATGCGACAAAACCGCCGACGCAAGGAGGAGGGACGTACCCGGGTCCCCCCGTCCTCCGGCCCTTTGTGGGTCTTTCGTGACGTACTCTACATACACTAGCACGCGGCTCTCCGAAAATGACCATAAAAGGTAACAAACAGCGATGTACAAAATTTGATTGGAGGTCGCAGAGCCGCTGAAACAAATACGTGTGACCCGCGATGAGTCACCGCGCACGGAGGCTATATAGGTTGCGCGACAAAGCGGCACGCGTAGATTAGAACAATAAAACCTCTGTAACGTTCGCGGCAGTCAATAAACCAATTTTACTTTTCGACTAAAAAGTTCGTAGTCTTTCCACCCGATTATTCCCGCATGATATTGTGGCTGAAGCAGCATTCGTCTTTTGGTAGTTCGATATTAAATTTGGCTGATTGTTTCCAGCAAATCTAAATTAATTTGAATGGTGGTATCGTCTCTCGTTGAAATAACTGACTCCACGAATTTCGAATATTACTTTCTGTTACATCCTGCCATGATGAATGTACAATCTTTAATTGTATACTCCTTATAAAATTCTTGAACCCCTCCTTCGTAAGTTAATACCCTCCTTAACATATAATGACGGAAGGATCTTTTGGTTTTCTCAATCACTCCTTGGTCCATTGGTTGCAAGATCGATGTAGTGTTTGGTGGTAAATAAATTATTTGGAAGCCGTCCTTATTTCCAATCTCCGATGGAATTTTATGGGCTTCACAATTATCCACTAATAAAATAATTTTGCCATTCAGTCCTTTATCTTGTTGGTGTTGCATTGCAGCTGGTTTGAAATAGTTTTCAAACCAGTCCATAAATAAAGTCCGATCCATCCAAGCATTCCTTTGCGATTTAAAAATCACGGGTAGCGTCTCTTGGCAATGCTTTATGGCCCTTGGATTTTTATATTTATATATCACTAACGGCTTAACTTTATGTGTACCAAATGCATTTGCGCAAAGTCCAATTGTAATTCGATCTTTTTTCATTTTATACCCACTGATATTTCCTTCTCCCTTTTGGGCAAGTGTTTTTCTAGGAAGAGCTTTCCAAACAAATCCGCTCTCGTCCATGTTGTACACATTTTCTAAACTAATGTTTTCCCGAAAAACTCAAAAAATTGTTGATCGGTCCACACCATACTTTTTAGCAATCGCGGCTACTGATTGTGACGATTCCTTCAAATCCTTTAAAACACTTAATCGCTGTTCCATTGTCAAAACAGTATGCTTCTTCCTACCAGCCATAATCAAAAAGTCTATACAAAACTATATATAAAAACTATCACTAATAAAAACTATTACTAAAAGAAACTATCACTAATAAAAAATAGAGTAAAACTATCACTAATAAAAGAATAGAGGTTATCAAGGTTTAAGAATACAGAAAAACTAAAAAATTGCTAAAGCTGACGATGCTCACTGTTCAATCGTTCATGATTAAGTGTCAGATACTCCTCTCCATAGTCCCTTTAAGCACTTCCTGCTATAAATTACCTTCTCCAAAATGCTAGACATTCTCCTTACCCATTCCTCTACACAAAACCCAATAGCTTTCCCCTAAAACTTTTCCGTTGCAATAAAAATGGTCAATGCAAGGAAAAAGTACGAACCGAGGGTGCGCGCGTACAGAAACTATAAAATAATGGTATGCACCAAATGTGCATAGGTCTAAACATACTTTTTCTCGGGTACACGATTCGAAGCGTCTGTTGCTACAGGTATAAAATCTTCAAAATACATACAGTTATTTTAAAAATCAAACTCGAAGCGAGGAAAAACCCGTAAGGACACGGCAGAAAGTCAGTTGTCCACGTAACCATTGAAAGGGTTACCAAGATTTCATACAGTTTATTACTCAGCCCTTTAGATATAAACAGCTACAGGCTTATGGGTCCGATGACATCTGGACTATTATATTATTTTGAGTAAAAGGCGAGCGGCGGCGATAGAGTCTTGCCGCCCATTCATAGAATTTCGAATCTCCTCTACCGTCATTGCGACCTTTCGATTCCGACCACAGTCGCAATCTCGGAGGAATTACTGTAGATGTATTACAAAGGGATGCCGCGAGTAAAACAAATCAACATTCAGTAAAGAATATTACATTTGGACTAATTTTCGTTTCACCTTGGAAAAAATAGTATCGCTGGATTGTTGAGGTTCTTCTGATTAAAATAAATAATGAAGCTAAACACGACATAAATCGGTTTAATTTTACTTTAATTGGTTATTAATGGTTGACTGTGTAACGTCCCGGAATTATTATCGCGAGTACGCTACTGCACCGACGCGTAGGGAGAGCGGTTCCCTATGAGAAGGCGACTCGTAAATAATTATATAATGAAGGGATCATAGGTTCGGGTGGCACGCGGTAAAGGAGTGAAATCCAACGTTAATTCCTTTCTCAAAAATAATAATGTGTTTATTCAAGAAAATTGTGTTGTGTTTGGTTATAATATGTATATATTGTGACCCTCTTCGGGGGGTTCACTCTATACAAAATTCCTTGTCGCAGACTTTACTCTACAATTCTCTCTCTCTCTCACAAACGTTGGGCGCCAGCCACTCGCTGTGGCGATTTGAATCAAAAGAAAGGGGAAAGGGGGTGATTGGGGGTGTCTTACAGGGGATGGGTCTCGGGGCACTTACGTCCGTACAATACTTCGCGGGGGAGTACGCAAGGAGGATTAGTGTGGGAAGGGAAATCTCTAGGGTCGGGAGGGGTTCGCAGGAAAGTTCGTCTACGTTACGCGAATGAGGAAAACTTTGTGTTTGGAAAATGAAAAGGGGGGACTCGTCTCTATGTCGAACAATGCGCGGGCGGAGAAGGTAGCCGTTGCCTCGATCTCGCTAATACAATAATTACGATAAGGGACTCACCCCAAATCTCCTCGCTCTCTCTCTTACAATCGCTCTCTCTCTCCAAAACTTTACACCCTCGATACTCGGTACTTTCTAGCGCGTAGCCTCAGGCTCAATTGACGGTTCGCCGTCGCTGCTGCGACGACGAAACCGTCGCGGTATGGTTTTGGGGAGGGGATGGGACTAGGAAGGGGGCCTCTTCCGGCAACGGGATAGATCGATTATCGATCTTCGATACACCGGTGCTCGGGGTCGATGGGGCTGGCGGATATCCCGCGATGACGGGTGGGCTGAGGTCTTCGGGCTCGGCGACAGATGGCTCCGGGTGGACGTTTTGCATCAGTTGGGCAGCTTCGTCTATTTCTTCGGAGTCCCATGTTGCTCCGTTTCCTTGGAGGAAGGGTTAGAGGTCTGTCGCCGGCCTCGTAGCTCCTTCTGCGGGTATTCCTTGTAGGTCTTCCGTCGCCTCCATCGGCCCGCCACCGGTGAGCAGGGGGAAAGGGTTAGATGAGGGAAGGGTTACGGGTGGTTTTGGGGTGGGAGTGTAAAATGGGAAAAGCGCAGCGATTGTAACGGGGGGGCACGGGTGTCACCACGTTACAATATATAAGAAAAGGTAAGTAATTATTTGAGTTATATAAAAATGTAAGTAATGAAAATAATATAAAGAATTAATGTAATCAATGTACAAATGTTGCGCCCTGTTTTGAAATACAAAAAAAAGAAAATTAATTATATTAATTACAATGAGTGCGCCCTGTATAAAAAAATACAAAGAAAAATAACAATCGCGTTTGACCTAAAATAAAATACAAAGGAAAAATTAATTGATTAGTGAACGCGTCTCTAGATACGATTATGAAAATTCTAAATCTATAACTTGAATTTATAAAATAAAATTATTCAAATAAATTGTTCGATTGTCGGGAAATTGGCGTGGATCCGTTCCGACACTGTAGGAGCTAACCCGTTCGGCCGCAGTACGATTTCTGAGCAACTTAGCCGTCACTGATAGGCCGCATCCAAGGAGCTTCTGCTTTCGCTCGCTCGTTAAGCTTGGTTGCGAACACTGCAGGACGGTATCGTCGCTCTAGAGCCAGTGTACTAATAGGCCGCATCCAAGGAGCTTCGGCTTTCGCTCGCTCGTTAAGCTTGGTAGCGAACCTGACACATATGAGAACCGCTGCGAACCGGTGGTCGAGCGCTCCGGATCTGACGCGGAACCTTTGCCGCCTTGCCGACAAAAGAATCTAAGCTACTGGAAACCTATGTAGTAATCGTATCATAGATCCGTGTCGGACTACGATCAGAATCGAAGTGAAATAGCTCCTCGCGGCACGCTCGTATTTATACCCGAGATTTGCTTACGTAGCAGTTTTTTCTACACGCGTTTTCGATACCGGAAGTGTTTGGACTTTGACCGGAGTGTACGTGACTCCGCGCGTATCGCTGTCTCTGTCTATGCGTAGTGCTATCTCTCTTTATTCTGCGCTCTATTCCTATCTCTTTCTACGCGTTATTCCTATCTCTATCTATGTGTCCTACGTCGATCTTTTATCGACGCGGTAGAATTATCGACGCGGTAATTATTGATGTATATTTTTGAGTATAAATTTTGTTAAGTATAAATATAATTAAATACAACATTCTTTTCCTATTTGTTAAATATGAATATAATTGTCCATCTGAATCATGTTAATACAATAATAAAAAAACGAAGTGTTACAACTTTGATTGTATAAAAACTAAAAAAAAATAAATATATATTTTAATAATTAATAATGATGGCTTTTTATTTATTCTTCTTCCTGCGGGATGTTACAACTGATTTAATTTAAATTAATTAATAATAACAAAACTTGTCCGATTTACGTCGTGTTTGGTCTTGTTTTAATTAAAAAAATATCACAAATTTGTTGATAAAAGTTTCATAGCAAAAAAATTAGAAATAAAAACGTTTCATCGTTGTATTAATATTGTTTTGCAGACTGGATTGTCTTCGCTTCGTCCTCTTTTCACTCGCTGTCCTTATTTATTATTTATGTTCGAGGCAGTCGACAAATTTCAAACAATGTAAGAAATACACGATGTTCGTGAATATATCCGACGTAAATATGTGCGATCCTAGAATGTGCCCACCACTTCTCTTACTCTCTTCATTTAGAAGTCACAGATATTTGTTTAGTATCAAGCTAGACGTATTACAGTGAATATCGGTAAGTACTGTAACGTGGTGACACCCGTGCCCCCCCGTTACAATCGCTGCGTTTCTCCCACTTTACACTTCCACCCCAAAACCACCGGTAACCCTTCCCTCATCTAACCCTTTCCCCCTGCTCACCGGTGGCGGGCCGATGGAGGCGACGGAAGACCTACAAGGAATACCCGCAGAAGGAGCTACGAGGCCGGCGACAGACCGCTAACCCTTCCTCCAAGGAAACGGAGCAACATGGGACTTCGAAGAAATAGACGAAGCTGCCCAACTGATGCAAAACGTCCACCCGGAGCCATCTGTCGCCGAGCCCGAAGACCTCAACCTACCCGTCATCGCGGGATATCCGCCAGCCCCATCGACCCCGAGCACCGGTGTATCGAAGATCGATAATCGATCTATCCCGTTGCCGGAAGAGGCCCCCTTCCTAGTCCCATCCCCTCCCCAAAACCATCCCGCGTCAATTGAGCCCTAGGCTAAGTAAGCAGAGACATAGAGAAAAACCGAGCGAATTCAGAGAGATAGATTGCGTGCGAGAGAGCGAGAGAAGTTGGGGTGAGTCCCTTATCGTAATTATTGTATTAGCGAGATCGAGGCAACGGCTATTTTCTCCGCCCGCGCATTGTTCGACATAGAGACGAGTCCCCCTTTAATTTTCCAACCACAAAGTTTTCCTCATTCGCGTAACGTAGACGAACTTTCCTGCGAACCCCTTCCGACCCTAGAGGTTTTCCCTTCCCACACAAATCCTCCTTGCGTACTCCCCCGCGAAGTATTGTACGGACGTAAGTGCCCCGAGACCCATCCCCTGTAAGACACCCCCAATCACCCCCCTTTCCCTTTTTTTTGATCTAAATCGCCACAGCGAGTGGCTGGCGCCCAACGTTTGTGAGAGAGAGAGAGAATTGTAAAGTAAAGTCTGCGAAGAGAAATTTTGTATAGAGTGAACCCCCGAAAAGGGTCACAAATTTGGCGCCCAACGTGGGGCCAGGAAAATAATAAAATAATAAAAAGTTCATAAACTCTCGCGTTTGAGAAAATTTCTTCGCGATTCCGCTGTTAAAGACCGAACATTCCCGAAATTACGACGCAGAAGATAACCGTTGCCGAGAGCCTCTTGTTGCCGTTTTTTTTCCAAGTGCGAACGGTCGAACGCGGCGTGGTGTTTGAAATCGGATCCTCGAGCGTCCTAGAGAACAATAAACACTCCGTAACCGACACGTGCGCCGTTTTCGACCTAACCGTCCTATTGTTGAAATTTGCGAAACCGAATTACTATCTGTGCCGAAAATATATTTCTCTGGTGTGCCCTCCCAAATTTAAAAGTTATTGCTCGCGGTTTGCCGATATCGAGGGCCCGGTCGTGCCTTTGCCGACCGTGCGCACTCTATCGAGCCTCTATCGATTTTGGATTTTCTTTTTCTTCAGTCCCCCCTTTTTTTTTTGATTATCGACCATCGCATACTGGGTCTTCCCGATTTTGCAATAAAGCCGGAAACTGTTGTATTGAATTGCTTGTTTTCTTCGCATCGCATTCCCTCTTTTCTTTCAGGATCCTTAAAATTTTTTTGGTTTTTCTCCCCCGTTTTTTTTTGATATTATCGTCACTCCGCGGAGAGTATTACCGAAACCGCGAGTGTGGATTCGGCCGAGGCCCGCCAGATGCGGGCGCATATCGGCGATTTACAAATTATAGAATTAATAAGATTGATGGACCACGCGCATTTAAATTTGTATGGTACTCTGGACGACCTTCGCGACCGCTATTTAAGGGCGGAGGTCCGCCGTGTCCATGGCCCGGACGCTGCGCCCTGGGACATGACGAACGACACTGCAGGTGAGAGTCTCCCGTTCACCCTTTCCTCGGCGTGGGTAGCCCCCTCCGCCGACGATCCTCCTCCCGAACCTTCCCCGGATTCCCCTCCAGACCCAGGTGACGAACCTGGCGAGGGAACCGATCCACCCACCTTTGGAATCTCCCCCGATTCTTTCCCCGAATTACCGCACACCTCCTATATCCCCAATCCCGCCACAATGGCCTCCACGGCCACCCCGGCGACCACTACCACCACTATCACTTCCATCTCCCATCCGATCCCGGCACAGACTCTGCTGATCGACCTTGACCAGTCCCCGAATAACGACCAACGGCGCGACCCGGTAGCGTTCGCGCCGGCGCCGGTCGAAGGACGCTCGAACCTTGCACCTCAAATCCCCTCCAACCCCCAAAACAACCCTTTTGATAATCCTCCCGCCATACAAACTCCCCAATTCCCGTCCCATGATCCCTTCTCCCGCTCTTCAGATTCTTCCCATGCATATCGTCACGACCAAGGAGTTATCCCACCCTCCTTGAGTAGCACCCGCATCCCCTTCCGTGTCCCTGAGCCTCCAATTCCCCACTCGTCCCGGTGGTCTAACCATATTCCAGCCCCGAGCCAAGACACTCGAAATTTCACTTACTCTCTGCCGACCCCATGAAACTACCCGCATGGCCCACTCCCTCTCCCTTGCCCGTCATTGCCACCCCCACCGCGCGTCCAAACCTCCCTATCCCGCACGAACCCCTTCCACCCCTCAGCCAGCGAGTCCCGGGGTCCCCGGCGAGGGGCGGGAGATTGTCGCGCTTCCGAGCTTTTCCGGAAGTGGCGGATCTCCTTCGCGGGCGATCCCGGGGAGGACGGAGAGGGGTTCCTCGAAACCCTGGCGGAGTATGCAAGCGGGAATGGGATCACGGAGGACGAGATGTTGAGGGTAATCCCTTTCGTCCTCACGGGTTCCGCGCGGGTTTGGGCGCGCAGGCAAGCCGGGTGTTGGACGACCTACGAGGAGTTTCTGGAAGATTTCCGCCTCCAATTCGTGCCGACAAACTATCAGGACCGGTTATGGTGGGACATAATTACGCGTACCCAGGGAGGACAAGAAACCCTGGCGGAGTACTTACGGAAATTACAAATGATGTTTGCTCGCGCCGAACCTCCCATTCCCGAGTGCGAGCGACTGGCCATCGCGAAACGAAACCTTCACCCCCGATACAAATACGTCGTCGATTTTCACCCTCCCCAATCCTTCCGAGACCTCCTTAAACTAGGTGCATGGGTAGACGAGGCCCAGAGGCACACTCGCGACTATCGGGAACCACCACCAGCGGAAACGTCACTTATCCCTGAATGCGGGTACGTACCACCGAAAGGTAATAAATCCAAGCTGGCGGCGGCGGCAGAGACCGTCCCGTCATCCTCGAACCGTCCTAAACCTCGCAATTCTCCTCCTAGACCTACAACCCCTCCCAACACACCCCCAAGAACCCGACGGCCGCTCCCTGGGCCACGGGCCCCTCCCACCGCGCCACAGCCGTCCCGAGGAAATCCTTATCTTTCTCAGGATTCCAATATACCCCGATCTTCCGCCCCATATCGTCCCCCCACACCTCCTCCTCCCCTTACGATTACAGAAATCCCCAGCTTGATGTCCCTTCCCATGGTCCCACCTCCAGCCGGATATCAAATCCCCACATCCACACAAACAGCGACCCCCAACCGCCCTACTTCCTATGCCCAAGCGACTTCCGGTCCCCGACAACCACCTCCTCTCAACGTAGCTCCACCAGACCAATCCTCTCCCCCCGGCCAATGTTGGAACTGTGGCCAAACGGGACACTGGTTTGGCTCTTGCCAACGGCCGAGGAGTAAATTCTGCTTCCGGTGCGGAACGTTCGACGTAATCGCACCGGAGTGCCCGAATTGCTTGTCGGGAAACGCACGCGGAGGTCGGCGGTAAGGGTCGACGCAACCTCCCCGAAACCACCGATCCACCATCCCGGATCCCGTGTGGGACATACACCAACATTCCTTCCAACCGCCCCTATCCCCACCCCAACGAAACCCCTCTCGGCAGAGTCCCGTACAGAACCCTACCCAGGCGATAATCGCATTTTCCTCCCCGTGCAACACGGGAAATACCTCTTCCAAGCCCTCCTAGATACAGGCGCAACCCATTCTTATGCAGGTCCCAGAATCGCTCAACTATTGGCATCCCACCTGACCCCCTCCCAAGCCTGTATGATCCTAACCAACAACGTGACAGAGAGAATCCTCGGAGAAGTCACCGTCGCGATCCAGATCGATGACGAAATCCATAACCTCCCCCTCCGCGCAAGCGAGTCATTGGGGTATGAGGTCGTCCTGGGAATGGACTTTATCACTCGATATGGAGTAACCATCGACGGAGATCTAAGGTCGTGGCGGACCCCGAATGGACCTTGTCACCCCTTTTACCCCGAATCCGTGACCCACCCCTTTCCCATGAATCCCGCCTGCGCAGAGCTCTCCGAAGCAAGTCCCGAGGAAATCTCGGGAGTTCGAACCCTGCTTGACCACCTCATTCCACCCCCATCCAGCACCTTAGGAACCACCCCTCTCGTCACCCATTCCATCGACGTTCAAGGTCACCCTCCTATAAAACAACGCCCTCGCCGTATGGCTCCCCGCGTTTTAGAGGCTGCACAAAAGGAAGTCGATTCTATGCTCCAGGCAGGCATAATTGAACCCTCCTCTAGTGCTTGGTGCAGCCGCCCTGTCCTAATCCCCAAACCCAATGGCTCCTATAGATTTTGCATAGACTACCGTGACGTTAACAAAGTCACCAAAAAAGACGCCTATCCCCTCCCTAGTATGGACCGTATCCTTGATAGCCTCCGAACCGCCCGTTATATCTCCAAGTTAGACCTCAGCCAAGCCTATTTCCAAGTTCCCCTTGACCCCTCCAGTAAAGAAATCACTGCTTTCGCAGTCCCCGGTAGAGGCCTTTTCCAATTTACCCGTATGCCCTACGGCCTCACCAACGACCCCGCAACCTTCCAACGCATTATGGATAAGTTAATCACCCCCGATTGGGAGCCGCACATTTTCGCGTACTTAGACGACGTGGTAATCGCGACCGAAACGTACGAGGAACACTTAGAATGGCTCGCGAAAGTTTTAACCCGTTTGAGGGAAGCAAATTTAGAAATCAATCGCGAAAAGAGCGAATTTTGTTGTTCCGAGGTCCGATACCTCGGCTTTTTAATAAATAAGGACGGCATGATAGCCGATCCTGAAAAAATTGAACCCATCCTTTCCTATCCCCCTCCCACAACCCTCAAACAACTCCGACGTTTCCTTGGAATGGTTAAATGGTACTCCCGATTTCTAAAAGATGTCTCCAAAGACCAAACTCCCCTTACCCGCCTCCTACAAAAGGATGTTGCTTGGGAATGGGGTCCCGAGCAACAATCCGCGTTTGAAACCCTGAAAAATGCCCTAACCAAAACTCCCGTCCTAGCCCGCCCTGACTTTACCCTTCCCTTTTCCCTCCAAACCGACGCTAGCGATACGGCTATCGGGGCAGTTCTCGTACAAACCGTAGACGGTGAGAAGCACCCGATAGCCTACGCAAGCCGTTCCCTCACCCGTGCGGAGAGAAATTACTCCGTAACGGAAAGGGAGTGTCTGGCCGTCGTGTGGGCGACCCAAAAGTTCCGTCCTTACGTTGAAGGGTCCGAAATTACCGTGGTGACAGACCACAACAGTCTCCGGTGGCTTCACCACCTTAAGGACCCAACTGGACGATTAGCCCGGTGGGCATTGACCCTTCAAGGTCAACCCATGAAAATCGTCCACCGAAGGGGAACCCACAACGTCGTGCCAGACGCTCTCTCCCGAATGTACGGCGACCCTGTGGGCGGCATGGCCGCCGTTGGCAACGATCCCGATCCCTGGTACTCCAATAAGCTTCGTGACGTTAGTGATTTCCCCTCCAAATATCCCGACTGGACAATTGTAGACAACCGACTTTACTACCACCGTCCCAATTCCCTCCTAGATCCCATAGTACCCGACCTTGATGGTTGGAAATTAGTCCTCCCCCTCTCCTCCCGCCCAAGAGCCCTTTCCGACGCCCACGATCCTCCCCAATCCGGTCACCTTGGCATTGATAAAACGTATCACCGTCTGACGCAGGACTTCTATTGGCCTGGAATGTTCCAGGACGTGGTCCAATTCGTCAGACGGTGTCTCCAATGCCAGCAAAGTAAAGTTCTACAGCGGACACCGGCGGGGTTGATGAGGGAGCGCCCGGTGGAGGCGCCCTGGACCGTCGTGGCTGCTGATATCATGGGTCCCTTTCCTCCTAGCAAATCCCGAAATAAATATCTCCTCGTTTTCCAAGACCTTTTCACGAAATATATCGAAGTAAAACCCCTCCATAAAGCCTCTGCCAAACCAATCCTTGCCGCTTTTGAATCCCTCGTCCTCCACCGATGGGGATGCCCCAAATTCCTTCTTACAGATAACGGTACCGAATTTTGTAACAAGGACGTGACGAACAGACTGACGACGTACGGAATCAAACAAACGACAATTCCTCCTTACCATGCCCAAGCCAATCCCGTCGAAAGAGTTAATCGAACCCTTAAAACAATGATAACGACGTTTATTGGAGAAGACCACCGAAACTGGGATAGACACCTTCCTGAATTTTGTTTTGCCTATAATACCGCCGTACATTCTTCTTCCCTCGTTTCTCCCGCATTCCTCAATTTTGGTCGAAACCCTCGTCCCATCCAAAACCTCCGCCACGAGATTAAATCGGATTCCTTAATAACTCCCCGAAATCCCCAAGAATGGTCCAACTGCATTTCCCGCTTAACCCTTTTATACGATATAGTTCACAGAAATCTAGAAAAGGCTTCCTACCGCCAAGCTTCCTATTATAACCAAGGGCGTCGTGACGACCGTTACCAAATTGGTGACCTCGTCATGAGACGCCAACGAATTCTTTCCTCCGCCGCCCCAGTTTTGCATCCAAACTAGCCCCGGAATTTTCAGGTCCCTACACAATCTCCAAAATCCTTTCCCCCGTAGTTTATGAACTAAAAGCTTCCGACGGAAATACCATTCCAAAAGTTCACATCAAGGATCTTAAACCCTTCCGACCCCCTCCAAACTTTGACGACGCAATGTCCGAAAACCTTTCAATAAGTCAAAATGTTAATGATATTTCACAACCAGGACCTTCCTCACAACCCCTCGACATTCCCACCCCATCCAACACCCGCACAAACTCCCCCTTCCACGCCTATCCCCACTCTGCCTCCTCGCCGAGGACGGGGAAGACCCCGAAAAATCCCGGCACCCCAAAACGTTCCGCAGATCACACACACACCACCCGCTCCTGCTCCACTCCCCCGCCGAGGGCGAGGGAGACCCAGGAAAATCCCGATACTTTCAGACAACCAGCAAATTACACTTCCTGTACCCATCCCTACTCCACCCCCTCGTAGAGGACGAGGGAGGCCCCGGAAAACCCAAGTACTCCCAAATCCCACACAAACCATACCCTTCCAACCAGATCCCCCACAACCACCTCGTCGAGGACGAGGACGACCCCGAAAATACCCCCTTAACCCCCTAATGAACGTAATCAGAACGGAACAACCCTCCATACCCCCCCTCATGTCCTTACATATTCCTCAGCCTACAAAACTCCCAACAACCAATAAATATCAAACCCCCGAAGAGGGGTGACAAATTTGGCGCACAATCCTCGAAAAACCGGAAAACGAATAATGACTAATAAAATAAAATAAAATTTTGTTTTCTCGTTCTCTCCATACGCGGGCGGTAAGTGACGATAATATAGATTAAAGACAATAATAGCCCACCCCCACTAGCGTCAACCCTAATAAGAGCCCACCGGAAAATCCCACTAACCTAATTGAACCCCAACAGAGATGTTCGCGCCAAGGAGAGGAGGACGAGGCCGGGGCGCCAGGGCCCGGGCGAGGAGGCCGGCGCCGCGGAGACCGCGGCTGGGTCGGGGCCGACCGCCGGCGCAGACGGCGAGTGTGGCCGTTCAGACGGACTCCGAGGAGTCCGACTATATCACCCCACCCCTAACCCCCACTCCTCCTCCTACACCACCCACCCCCGAACTTCCCCCATCATCCACACCCTCAACCCCATCCCAGACCGCCACTCCCCCCACCGCCCTACCCACCATCCCCTCACCCTACAAGCCCCAAATAAAAAAATTACAAGCAGCCCTCCGCCGTATCCCCATCCCTACCCCAGTCCCGCGCCTCATCCCTTCCCTACGCACAAGCCCCCCCGAAGACCCTCACCTGGCCGAGCTGCGGGCAGCAGCGGCCCGCGTGAGGGCACAGGAGGGCCCGACCCAACCCCCCATCCCAACCACACCAACGCACAACCCCATCCCCCTCACACCCGTCCCAAACCGTGGCAATATACCCACTGGTATCCCGTCCCGCATCCCCCGTATCCCCCACCCGAGCCCGCTTCCACCTTTTCGAGCTATATCCTCTCCCACCCCAAACCCCAACACGTCCCCAATCCCCCGTAATACCCCCCCCCTGATGTTCCTCCACATTCCACCGCCACCCCTAATGTCTCTCCGAATCCCCACACCCCGTAACCTCCCTTAAACTTTCCTCCTTCCCTTTCCCGCCCACCTCACGCACACCCCGACACCCCATAACCCAACCCTCCCTTAAAGAACAATGACCATTTTTTTTAATAATTTTTTTTTTGGACGACCGACCCAGACAGGGACAGCCGGACCACGACAGTTTTCTGCGGCTTCACCGCGTGACCCATATTGAAACGTAGGATATCGAAACGCTTCTTAACAATCTCGACAAAATCCCAATGTCGCCATAATCTAAGACAGACACGGACGGACGCGACAAAGACTGACCTCCCCCGTCCAAGCAATCTAAGAGGACCCTCCTCACCCAGTCCTCCCCTAACCCTCATAAAACAAAGCTCAGTACAACGCCCGCAAGGAAAATCAGGTAAAGACTTATACAAAATTCCGCCCCAGAATGTAGCCCCCTTCTTTTGTTCGGGCAGATGTTAATTCGTTTCCTTACAGGTTCAGCTTAAAACCCACCTCACCAGAGGAACGGCAACAGGAGGGTCGCTCGCGTCCGCGACCCCCCCTTGAATGAGAGCGCAGCATGGAAGCGTGAGTGACCGCGACAACACCACGACTGTACGCCTTCCCTCGCAGTTGTTGTTTCCCCTTCTCTTCCCTTTCCCATTGCATCCACCGTTTCCGGTCAAGGCGGGGGGGTGTTGTAACGTGGTGACACCCGTGCCCCCCCGTTACAATCGCTGCGTTTCTCCCACTTTACACTTCCACCCCAAAACCACCGGTAACCCTTCCCTCATCTAACCCTTTCCCCCTGCTCACCGGTGGCGGGCCGATGGAGGCGACGGAAGACCTACAAGGAATACCCGCAGAAGGAGCTACGAGGCCGGCGACAGACCGCTAACCCTTCCTCCAAGGAAACGGAGCAACATGGGACTTCGAAGAAATAGACGAAGCTGCCCAACTGATGCAAAACGTCCACCCGGAGCCATCTGTCGCCGAGCCCGAAGACCTCAACCTACCCGTCATCGCGGGATATCCGCCAGCCCCATCGACCCCGAGCACCGGTGTATCGAAGATCGATAATCGATCTATCCCGTTGCCGGAAGAGGCCCCCTTCCTAGTCCCATCCCCTCCCCAAAACCATCCCGCGTCAATTGAGCCCTAGGCTAAGTAAGCAGAGACATAGAGAAAAACCGAGCGAATTCAGAGAGATAGATTGCGTGCGAGAGAGCGAGAGAAGTTGGGGTGAGTCCCTTATCGTAATTATTGTATTAGCGAGATCGAGGCAACGGCTATTTTCTCCGCCCGCGCATTGTTCGACATAGAGACGAGTCCCCCTTTAATTTTCCAACCACAAAGTTTTCCTCATTCGCGTAACGTAGACGAACTTTCCTGCGAACCCCTTCCGACCCTAGAGGTTTTCCCTTCCCACACAAATCCTCCTTGCGTACTCCCCCGCGAAGTATTGTACGGACGTAAGTGCCCCGAGACCCATCCCCTGTAAGACACCCCCAATCACCCCCCTTTCCCTTTTTTTTGATCTAAATCGCCACAGCGAGTGGCTGGCGCCCAACGTTTATGAGAGAGAGAGAGAATTGTAAAGTAAAGTCTGCGAAGAGAAATTTTGTATAGAGTGAACCCCCGAAAAGGGTCACAGTACCAAATTACAAGTACCAATATTTTACATTTTTAAAAAATATATTAATTTAGTCCTCAATGGTTGGTGGTTTGGTTGGGTGTAATTTTTTTTTAAAACAGTATTCTTGCGTGTTTTCTATACGTTGTAAAGTCGCGGAGTCCTCTCTCTCACTGAGTCCTTGGCGTACTTTATGTAATTTAATCTGCGTTGTCAGGTAGATAGAGGTTCTCACTTATCTTTCGCTGGATGAGTAGAATCTATCTATGAACGGAACCTGTGGTAGTGTGTCGTCCACGTATTGGAACGGTAGGGTAGATGTTCGAGTGAAGATCACGCACTTCCGATCACAATGTATGTTTATTCGTTTACTGGTACAGTTTCTTGATTCGCGCACGTTTACAATTGATGTTACCGAAATCTTGCTCTGTCGAAGTCCTGAGCTTCGTAGCAGAGTCGTGTAGATTCTAGAGTATCGAACTCTGAGCGGTACTTCGCGGATTATCTTCGCGGATTTAACGATTTACGGATGGTCGGAATGATCTAGTCTGATCGCGATACTTTCGGTTTCGTACTATATTGATAAGTTGATGAACCGGTTTGATATACTGATAAGAATTGCGCCTGTTATACAAATGAGAACTGCTTCTAAGTGCGCGATATTGGATTCCTGATAAAACTGACTGCGTGCGGGCGGGCCCGGTCGCGTTATTTTATATTGATGAGCGAGGTCGACATTTTGATTTGGCAATTCGGGTGAACCACCTCGTTCGGATCGTCAGCGTTTTTGCCGTACGACGACCCGACTGAGTTGCTCACTCAGAATTTGCGGAACGATGAATTTGGATGGTGCAATAGAAGTTTAAAGAATTTGGGTGATGAAATAGAAGTTTCAAGAATGCGTCACAGGACGTGACAACGTTGATTAGGAATATCATAGTGAAAAATTGGCGACTATTAGATCATTGTAAGGCCGCCGGCAGCGCTTTGGCGAAATAATAACAAATTCTTTATCAAACAATACTATTATTTGCAAATTTTTGTGGGAGCGACGTGTGAAGAAATTAAACGTCGATCCGTTTATTCGATTATTTCCGGATATTAGGATTTGCTATTTTGTGGCAGTGCTGCTTCCGTTTGTGAGAAGTAGTTGTATTCACTGAGATAAACGTAAAAAATTATAATTTTTATTTTACCATGAAAATCAAGTAGTCGCCAAATTTCAGTATATTTGTTGCAAATCGTATATTCAAAGCTTCGATGTAACCGTTAGCAGCTCGTCAACACAGTTCGACAGCCTTGTTCTTACGCGATCCGTCCCACGTCCCGCAGGATTGTTTTTCATAATTCGATCTGAGAATTGACAAATTCAAACGCACGTTTCGCAATCACGCGATGAGTGTGAGTGTCAAGTCGTCATCGAAACATTCGTTGTTCAGAAAAATCTTTTATCGAACTATTCCCAGTCCGGCGGGCTAGTTTATCCTTCTGCTCAATCGGATTGATTCGACACAAAAATTAAACCGATATGAAACATAATGACGATATTCGTAATCAGCGTATAAAAGATGTTACGTCCCACCTTATAGGTGATTATTCTACTATTACTAAGTTCTGGGTTCTGCCGATCAAAACGCTAAAGCGTACCTTGACCTTCCTTGCTGGGAGTATAGGAGTACAGGACGGGGCGTTCAATTATTAAAGATAGGCATGTATAGTCTTCTATATATATATATTCTGTCTCTGTTGTTACATACCCTTCGCTGACTTCGGGTGTTGCTGTCGCTCGTTCGTTCTCGTATTCACTCGATGGTCATTCACACTGAGGATCTCGGTTTTCGCTTGCTTCGCGGTTCGTGCGTTACACTAGACTCGCGACGCGTGGCTACTACTCGACCTTGGAGATACAAGCGGTTGGTGGTGGTTCTGCACAGCACACGGGTGCACTCCTGGACTTGGTCCAATTATGGGTCTGTTATCTCAGACCACGGCGATACACTCGTGTTGTACCGTCGGCCGAGCACTTCGTCGATGATCTTCCGGGTTTCGAGTTTTAGCCTTACTCGCGGATCTACTGCGGGTCACGAACGGACAGAACTTCGTCTCTGCTTCACGCTATCACGGAACTGGCGTACCTGCGTTGTGGCGATAACTTATACTCCCAAAAGGGGAGTAGGTCACGCTCTTTGCTTGCGAAAACCTGCAAGCAAAGGGTTTTCGTCATCGCATTCCACGAGTTCCCCGATTTCGTATCGCGGGCGTCTCTAAGCGAGAAAACGCTGATGTTACGCGGATTCCAGAGCGAGACCTCCTTGCAATAGCGAAAGACGAAAATGGGTTATAATTAGGGACGTAACAAAGACGTAAGAATACCGAGTTTCAAGAAAGAAAAATTATGGGGTGATTGCTTTTCGGAACTTTACCTACAAATGCGGAATATTTTTCATTAATTATTGCAAATTTTTTTTCACAGAAAAAATGGACGATTCGCCGATCGATCGTAAGTATAATTCCAACTTCAATGGAAAATAAATGTACTGCATGATTTAATTAAAAACATGCATGTAATATATATATTTTTCCTCTTTTGCTTTCAGAAAATGCAATAATGGCTGCTCTCACTATGCTGCAGCAGCAGCTGCAGTACATTACTCATCGCCAAGATGAGCAGCAGCAGCAGTAGCAACCACGCCAACAGCAGCAGCAGCCATAGCAGGAAGATGTCAAGCCGAAGCGTAGTAAGTATCACAGATCTTATCGAACAAATCATTAACCTATTTGCGTCGTGAATAATAAAAAAAATTAATTTCAAAATGGTTGAACGATATAACATTTTAAATTTTACATTACGAAGCAAGGAACAGCGGCCGGTACGCGTCGCCGCCTCTACTGCGGAAAATGGCTGCATGCCGAGAGGGTCGGCGAGAGGGGCGGCGGGAAGGGAGGCGGCCCCAACAAATACTACGTATTTTTTAAATGTATATAGGTTTTTTTTGTTTATATAAATAAAAATATTATTCACATTGTTTCCTTTTATTTATATTTAACCATTTAAATTTAATCTGTTACGTTGCGCGTTCGACGGCGCAACGTAAAAAGAAAAGAGAAGATATAGTGGTTAATGGAATGAATTTCAATTAGAAGGTTGGAATTCCATCCCCTATTCTTTCTTCCCTATTCTGGGGCGATGGTTGGTATTCGCTGCCACCAGTCTTGAGCGGCTTAACACTCTCGACAATTAAAAGACGAAGGACAAAATTAATAAGATGTTAGATTAGAAATTGAAGTTATTAGCCTTTCGTTGGGTTCGTTCAACGCTTTAGGTCCCGTACGGGTCCGTCCTTGAATCTGTATGCGATGGTAGGCGTGTTTTAACTGAAAAGTGTGAGGTGTGTTTGAAATAAATTTTGAAACTGTTTAAGTAAATGAAACTGGTTTAATTTTGAATGAGAAGTCAAATGAATAACAATATACAAGAAATGCCAAAATTGAGATTTGAATAAATTTGGAAAATTCGTTAATATTGAAAATACCAGTTCATGCAAAATAATAACAAGGGTAAAGATGCTTAGAATTAATTAACAAAAATATAATAATATGAAAACGCTCTGATATCACAATTGAAACGCTATGAGTAATATACCGGTCGCGCGAGATGATTTTTATTTCGCTTTCCTTCAATCAAAATTAAGTTTGACTTAAAATCGGCGGTTTTCGCCCGTGAGGGTACACTCCAGCCTGAGGTACTCTCGTAACCCTCGAAAGCGCTGAACTAAGGTGCCCCTTTTGAAACAATACAAGAAATGGAAAAGCGAAATCGTAATACCCGAAAACAAATAGAATCAGTCGATACCTCGTATGATGGAACGATCTGACCTGAGATACTTTCGTAACACTGAAGGGCTGCTGGACCAGATCGCCCGTTTTGCGAGTTAAAATAAACGTCGAAAAATGGTAATAGGATCGACTTACCGATACGCAGTATAATAAAATACAAGATTTCTAAATTCGCTTGTAAATTGCTCTATATTCGCTTGATGATCTGGAACACCAAAGGACGATAAGATTTCCGATCACTGCACCTGTCGCGGCGGAAACGAATTATTCGGACGAGTACGTCGACGAACAATAATCAATATATAATTACGCGAAATGAAGTTAATACGGAAAAATACGCGAGCAAACGATTTAAAAACAGAAAGAAAGGATAGAAATTTAGGGAGAAGGAAGGTTTTACGTGCGCGTCTGTGAATCCTTGCTAAGAATCGGATGTTTCAAATACCACGGCACTCTGCCTCGCTACGTGGAGGTCTTTACCACAGAGGAAAACTATCGGGAAAATCCAAACAACTCTGTCTTTCGGACACACGGGCTCCCGATCACGTACTTACGACTGATCGATCAAGAGTAAGGAATTTTGCGCGCGATCGATGGTCGAAGGGCCCGTCGCGCGAACATCGTCCTTGGAGGGGACGGTTTGACGAATCGTAGTTCGTTTTCGGTAGTGTCGCGTGCCCGGTGATTGGTTAAGACGCGCGAGCTAGACGAAGATCTTTCATCCCCTTTCTTTAGTGTTCCTTTTCTTTTCTACTTCGTCGCCATGATAGTTTCAACGGTTTTCAGAAACTACGCAGTATTTCTTTTTAAATGTATAATTATTAAATGCATGAATTTGGCTGAAATGTAGCTATTGATTTGGTTGAAATGTAAAATCAGATTTGTGATTAAAATATGCAGTTTTTAATAGATGAAGCCGTCATCCGTATATTCTCCCTTAACAGGATCAAAATTATTCGCTTTCCTGATTTGCAATAAAGATGGTCAATTTTAATAATTTTAAAAGTGGACGATGAGCTTACGGTGGTTGTAATGCCGTGGCAAAGTATGCATTTATTAAACAATCTATTCGCATATTGTTTCGATGAATCTGGCGATCGTTTCCTATGAATTTAAACAATTTGAATCTGGCGAACATTCCTTCGAGAACGTTCCTTTGTTCAAATTTGCCGTTATCACTAGGCAGTTCTTAGAATTTCCGATACAATAGTGTTTATTGCTTCGAAGGACCCTTGAATTTCGAACGGCGGTCGAACGTGCGCGATGTTCGCTTTTATAAGGGTTCTCATTTCTTACTTTCATCGTTTAAATACATATTCGTCCGTCCACTCTTCCACACTATCATTCCGATCAGGTAATAATGATCCTTATAGGACCGGCTGACGCTTTGTGCAATAGAGAGAAAACGAGTTTTCTAACAAAGGAATTATTACGATTATCCCGTTTCTACGCAGTTAGCAGGGGAATTCCCAAAATGCGAAGCACTGGCTAACTGCGTAGCGCTGATGTTGTGCTAACGGCTCTCTCTCTCTCTCGAGCTAACCCGAGTTTTTGTGCGCTGTATTACTGTATTATGTTACTTTGGTTGGCGACGATAGTTTCAAGGAGGGTCACGTAAACTATTGAAAAGAAGGAAATAGAAACGACCTTTCCTCGTGTACCTCACATGAGAAATTCTCGTAACCCCGAAGGGCTTGACAAGATACACGAATCCAGGGTAGAGCAGGTAAAGAAGAGAAAGCGATAGAAAAATTCAAAGATAGCAAAGAATTAAACTCAAACTCTTGCTTGTACACCCCTGCATGAGGAATCCTCGTAACCTCGAAAGGCTTGATAAGAATGTACAAGGTCGAGGAGGGATGAAAAGATTGGCAGAAAACCGAAAGACCCGCCTGTACGCCCCTTACATGAGATACTCTCGTAACCCAAAAGGCTTGATAAGGGACGCAAGGCGGATAAAATTCAAATTTTCCGCCGGGGCGTAACAGATCAATATATTTTTTTTGGTTGATAGTTATTGTGTATCCAATAAAAATACAAAACATCCTTATGGTATCCTTCTAATACTGCTCGTTCCACTAAAAAGTATAAAATAATTTCTATCTCATTTATACCAGTATTCAATAGCTATTAATAAAATCTACTTAATCGTTAAATAGGATACTAAATACATTTCAAAGTTTTCGTAGGCGGCGCAAAATTAAAAATACCTGAATGAAGTATGACAAACTTGGTAATTAATAAGACGTAAGAAAACAAATTCGAAACGTTATAGATACGGCAGAAAACATTTGTAATTGTAACGATTGTATCAGAAGTTGGTAGCACCTCTGATGTACATGTATACTGCATTTCACGAAAGACCAAACTTAATTCGCGCTGCACACTAGGTTTAGGGAGATTTTTAATAACGTGTGTGATTCTCTTCTACAGCTTGCTTCTTACTTTCCAATCATATAAATAGTGGACAGAAATATATGACGTACGATAACTGATAAGCGATGATGACACGGTAAAGATACACGATGCAATGAAATTCCTACTATTTTTCAAAGAAAAAAATTATATGATCGTCAAGTAAGAAGCAAGCTGTTGTAACGTGAAACGTTATCACGTGAATATGTTTGGAGTGTTATGGCGACACTGCCATGGGAATATTTATCGACAGTCTGTAGTATCGATATGTCTCGAATATCAGTCGAGGACCTTTTGTATCGAAGGTCATAAATTAAGAGCGAAATTCAAATGTTACGTCCGGAAAAAAATTTTGCAAATTTGTCCGCCTCACGTCCCCTTATCAAGCCTTCGGGTTGTAGGAGTCTCCTCATGTAAGGGGCGTGGGGAGGGCAAATTACTACTGCACCTTTCTTTAATTTCTCCTTGACTCTGTGCTTTCCCATCAAGCCTTCGGGTTGTAAGAGACTTCTTCATGTGGGAAATGCGCAGGGAAAAGTTTGAGCTTATAATTATTCTACTTTTGTCTTTCCTATTCTTTCATTCTTCTCATACTTCTCAATTCTTTTCTTAGTTGAAACCCCTCCTTGAAACTATCGTCGTGCTCAACTGCGTAGTAACAGAAACGTGTGATAGAAAAACTCGGCTTCGACCGAGGAGAGGTATCATAAACACCGTTCGCGGCGCGGTTAGCCAGTGCTTCGCATTGTAGGGGTCTCCTCGGGCTAACTGCGCAAAAACGCAAAGATTACGTTATTACCGAGATTAACATCGATACTCTCCTCTTTTTCACGCGTGGGCGCCAGTCGGTCCCTAACCCGATCGCGTGTATGAATTGATTGCTGGAATGAGAACGCAAAGCAATCTAGCTCGTTGAATATTTGTATGAATGCGAGAGCGAGGAATGAGAATCCTTGCACGCAAACGTTAGCAAGCGTTCGAGGACTGTTTAGAGGCAAAGGGTCGTACGGGGCAATAAAAGTCTTTGTATCGAATTCCGAGAATTTGTCTGAAACCGAAAACCTAACGGTAATTTTCGAATGGCGAGAACGTTCTCGAAGCAACTACGTCGCAAATGTAATAACGAATATTCGATTAATAATGGAAACCTGTCGTTATTAAAAAAAAATAGCAATCGAACACCGAATGTCTTATATCGAGCGTACCGGCACAATTCACATTGTTGATCGATTTCTCTGCGAACAAATGATTATGAACAAGCCGATTGTTAATTAAGAAACCACGTGATCATCGGTTTCATTATCCGTGCGCAATGGTACTACGAATGACTCAATTACTTGCAAATTTATTGTTCAATAATTCTGATTCAATTTACTAGTTGATAATCGCTTCATTTACTATCTAATATCCAAATTATCGAAACATGGAACAATCCAGAAATTCTACGGCGTAGAAACACCGAAAAGCCGTTAGACAGAGAGGGAACACCAAGAAAGAGAGAAAACATGATCTAGAGGAATTTAGCTGGCACGCGCGCTTAACCAATAGCAACGCACGCGACGCTGTCGTCACGCGCTATGATTTGCCGAAATGTCCCCACGCAGGACATCGTCCTCGCGACGGGCCCTTCCGGCTAGGACCGCGATCGATTCTGATCACTCTTCGTCGAACAATCGAGTAAGTCGGGACGGGAGCCCGTGCGTCTAGAGATAGAGTTGCCGTTCGTACTTCGTTGTAATTTACCTGCGCGGCAAGACCTACGAATTTGGCAGAGTGTCGTGGGAGTGAAATTCCGGATACGCGGCAAGAACTCAGAGACGCGCACGTAAAGCCATTTCACACTATTAAACCTCTATCTTTCTCTTTCTTTTAATCCGTTGTTCGCGTAATTTTCGTATTAAATTTACTCGCGTTATCATTATATTATTTCGAAGAGCGTAATCGTCTTGTGTTCGTCTAATTAATTTTGCAATAAACGACAAACGGGCGCGCGACAAGTGTAGTGCCGCCACAGATCTCTCAACCTTTCTTGATGTTCCAGATCAACCAGCGATTTTCAACGATCAACCAGCGAATTAACAACCGATTTTATCGTACATAATACTCTACATTCTCACGGTGTTCCGTTAAATTTCGCCGCGGCGTATTTTCCGCGGTTGGGAATCTGTAGGAAAATGAGCGAGGTGCCGGATCGCGTTTACCGAGGCGCAGGAGTCTTGGAAAAGCGGAAGCAATGAACTCCACAGTAACGTGTTGCGTAGTTTTAGCAAAAACTCGTTGTATTTAATAAATTAACAAGTAGTCTTAGGAATAACAAGTTTATATTTCAATCCTCTATTCACTGAATTAATCCGCGTTATTGCGGTTCGCCGAAGCACTTGGTTCGTGCGAAGCGCCAGAAAAAGAACAAAGGAGAGATTTGCGGATCTGAATTCTCCGAAAAGCGTTCGCGAGATAAGAGTGAGACAAGAGTGAGCCCCGTCGCAGAGCGACGACAGGCTCGCACCTCTCCCTCTCTCTCCCGGCGTCCTCGCCCCACACCGCTGGCCAACGGCGTGAGAGAGATGGGCGCCGATGAGAGAGGGATGGCAATACGACAGAAGTCAGTCGCGTTAGACATTGAGGAAACAGTTCGCTCGAACATACCGCCCGCCTTCTTCGGTGATACGAAGAATGGTTGACGTGAATCAAGGCAAATAACCTCTAGAGTTTTACTAGTACAAACCATGAGTGCTTACACGCTAGTTACAAAGGTAAACTAATTAATAATAATTTTAATATAGAGCAATCAAGTAAAGCAAAGTGAATAAAGAGTAAATATAAAATAACAAATAGCAATTAGAATAGTAAACTAGACCAACCAAAGTAAAGCAAAAGAATTACGCGGAAAATTTCGGTCGTAGTTTACGAAGAGAAAAAGAAAAAGGAAGTTAAAGTTAAAGTATCTTAGCTGGTATCGATGCTAAGAGGCGTCGGTTGGCGATACTGGTAAGGGGCACAGCTTGACGATTGGCCTCTTAACAGTGCCCTTTTCAGTGCGTAGAGTTACCACTCTAACGCATCCATCAGGTCCTGGGTGTAGTTCGGTGACGCGTCCCATCAACCACTTTGCTGGTGGCTGTAAGTCGTCCCGGATAAGCGCCAGGCTGCCGATTTCCAAATTCTCCCGGTAACGACGCCACTTCGGAAACTGTTGGAGATGCTGTAAGTATTCGCGTCTCCATCTTTTCCAGAATTGTGCTCGCATTTGTGAGATTAACCGCCAGCGTGTGTGAAGTGCAGTGCATGGTTCTTCTGGCTCTGGGGGGACGGTGGTTGGTTCCCCTATCAAGAAGTGACCCGGTGTCAAGGCGGCCAGCTCCGAAGGGTCCTCTGATAGTGCGTACAGTGGCCTCGAGTTTAGGCACGCCTCTATTTGACAGAGGAGAGTCGTCAGTTCCTCGAAGGTAAGTGTGGAATCACCGATCACTCTCCGTAGATGGTGCTTTACGGATTTTACCCCTGCCTCCCACAGGCCACCAAAATGCGTCGCATAAGGGGGAATGAACTGCCAGCTGGTGCCGTCTAATGCCAGGGATGCGGCTGCCTCCTGGTAGAATAAAGTAGACTGGCGGAACATAGTGCGGAGCTCTCTGTCTGCTCCCTGGAATACCGTTCCATTGTCGCTAAACAGAGTGGCGCAATGTCCTCGCCTGCCCACAAAGCGACGGAAGGCTGCAAGAAAGGAAGCTGAGGTTAGATCTGACACCGCTTCCAAATGTATTGCCCTGGTAGACAGGCACACGAAGAGGGCGATGTAGCCTTTGTAGACTTTGTGGCCACGCCCGGGCGAGGTACGTAGCTTAATCGGGCCCGCATAATCCACGCCGGTGGTTAAAAAGGCCCTCTGTGCTGCAGTGCGCTCCTGTGGAAGTTGTCCCATCAGTTGTCCAGCTCTACGTCCGCTGAACCGGGCGCACGTGACGCAGGCGGCGATTTCGGATCGAACCAGTGAGCGGCCTCGGACGATCCAGACTCTTCTCATGAGATGGCTGCGAGTAAGCTGTGGACCTCCATGGAGCGTGCGGTAATGTGCGTCCCGTATCAGAAGCCTGGCCAACGGACATCTCTTCGACACAAGGTAAGGATGTCTCTCATTGTACGGCAGAGCCGCGTTTTCTAAGCGCCCTCCGAGCCTTAGCAAGCCCTGGTCGTCTAAGAAAGGTCGACACGGAGAAAGGGGTGAAGCTTTGCGTAGCTCGCCGTGCCGTTGCAGTTGTTCAATCTCCTCCAGGAAACTGGTGTGTTGAGAGAATCTCAGAACTGCTAGGAAGGCGTGGGTGCGCTCCGCTGCTTTAAAAAAACCCTTCTCGCAAGGCTGCCCTCGGCTTAGACTGGCAAACCTCAAACACTGGGCAATAACAGATAAAAGGTGCGAGAGGGAGGAGAAGCGGCACAGGAAGTTTTCTCCGAATTTCTCCTTGACGACGTGTACCGTGGCTCCTCTTCTCTCTGCCTCTATTCCCTCGTTGGACTCCGGAAAGGTCGCCGGCCAGAATTCAGGCTGTTCCGTCAACCATTTCGGCCCATGCCACCAGATATCGGAGTCGACGAGCTCGGCTGGGCTCATTCCTCGGGTTGCCAAGTCCGCTGGATTGTCCGGAGAGCGGATGTGCCGCCAATTGTCCGCCGGTATCTCGTGCTGGATATCGGAGACTCGATGGGCAACGAAGGGTTTCCATTGAGATGCATGGCCGCGGATCCAGTGTAAGGTTACACTTGAATCCGTCCACGCGATGGTCGGGCCAGACATATTAATGCCTTCTTTGACCCGAATCAATAATTTAGATAACAAGGTGGCTCCACACAGTTCCAACTTCGGAATTGTTATAGTCTTTACCGGGGCCACCTTAGTTTTTGCGACCAAAAGCGAGGTCGTTACCGACCCATTGTTATTGACCCGCAGGTACACCGCTGCCGCATAAGCTCGCTGCGAGGCGTCACAAAAACCGTGAAGTTCCATCTGGGTGGACGGCTCTGATGAGGCAAATGTCCAGCGTGGGATCTTCAGGGTATCCAATTGCGGCAAGGAGCCTCTGAAGCGCTGCCACATAGTGCAGACGTTCTCTGGCAATTGCTGATCCCAGTCCGCTCCAAGGATCCAGAGGTCCTGCATTAAAATCTTGGCCACGACTAGGACCGGCGCCGCCCAGCCCAGTGGGTCGAAGAGGCCTGCGATTTCCGAAAGGATAGACCTCTTGGTGGTGCATTCTCTCACCAGCTCAGCGGCTGCGACTCGCAGGGAGAAGGCATCATCCCTAGGATTCCAGTTCACGCCTAGTGTGCTGATGCCGGACCATTCCTGAAACAGGCGCGTATTAGAAGAGTCGGCTTCTTGAATTTCCGGTATGTTAGATGCCCATTTGCTTAGTTCGAAACCGCCAGCTTTGAAAATTGCCACCACTTCTCTTTTCAAAGCCAGGGTCTCGCTGACATCATCCGCCCCGGTGAGAATATCATCGACATAAGTGTGTCGACGCACCACCGAAGCTCCTCGGGGAAATCGGCTGCTTTCGTCGTTCGCCAGCTGGGCAAGTACCCGTAAAGCTAGGAAAGGCGCACACGCCGTGCCATACGTCACCGTTGTAAGCCGAAAGTCCTGCACTCGTTCGTCGGGAGTGGCGCGCCAAAGGATGCTTTGCCACTTAGTATCCTCTGAATGGACTCGGATCTGTCTGAACATCTTGACAATGTCCGTGGTGAATACGACCCGAAAAAGTCGCCAGCGGGTCAATACCATCCATAGGTCAGCCTGGAGCTTCTGACCAGTGGCGAGGCAGTCGTTTAGCGATTGGCCCGTGGCTGTACAAAAAGAAGCATTAAAAACGACCCGTAACTTGGCAGAAGGATCGTGACGCTTGCGTACGGCGTGGTGTGGCAGGTAATACGCAGGCCCTTTATCCGCTTCTTCGGGTGCACCCTGCATGTGCTGTAAAGTCAGGTACTCCATCATAAAATTTCGATACTGCTCTTTCAGCGTAGCATCCGAGGATAGGCGTCGTTCACAATTGAAGAGGAGTTTCAACGCCGTCGTCCTGTTGGACTTCAGCGCAGTCCGCGGGTCCTTTACGAAGGGAAGGCGCACCACGTAGCGTCCCGATGGATCTCGAGCATGGGTGTCAAGGAAGTGACGCTCACACTTTTCCTCTTCTTGTGACATTGGAGCCCGTTCTCGAATCTCGTCCAGCTCCCAGAACCGCTGGAGGAGTTGGCTTGTGGAGTCCTCGCCGTGGCAGTGAAGAACCCGAGCGGCCGTCTCCGCCTTGGGTTTGTCGTCGGAGGCTGGTCCCATAAGCACCCAGCCAAAGGGGGTGAGTTTCGCTGTTGGAGTACCCTCTGGCCCTCTGCGCGAGTCGTCACCAAAGAGCGTTCCGCAAACATCCGCACCTAAAAGTAAATCTACCCGAGCCGGAACTCCGTACTCGGGGTCAGCAAGCGTGAGACCGGTAATATGCGGCCAAGACTTTGCCACGATGCGTTTGCTCGGGAGCAACGACGTTAGTTTGCGGAGTACCAACGCACGAACTGGTAATCGGAAGTCCGAGGTGAGTCGGGGTCGAACTACAAGTGATACCTCTCCGGTCGCGTGTCCAACCTCATTGTCCTTAACGCCTGAGATGGCCACTCGCACCGCCCGCCGTGGAAGACGTAGCGCCTGAGCGACCCACGATGAGACGAGAGAGGTATCGGAGCCGGTGTCCAGAAGGGCTCGGACCTCTACGGTTTCTCCTGATGGCGCCTCCAATCTCACCTTGGCGGTTGCGAGTAAGGCCACGGCTTTTGAGCCAACCGATAGAGAGAGGGTAGTCACCTGCTGAGTTGCGTCGTCAGACGTCGAGGCAGCGTCTTCTCGTGCCGGCTGTCCGCCTTCACGGCCTGGTGCGCTTGCCGGTGGAGCCGTCAGCGCCTCGTGCAGTAACGTATGGTGTCGCTTGCTACAAGCTAAACAGACTTGTTTAGACGGACACTTACCCACTTCGTGTCCTACATTCAAACAGCTCAGGCAGGCCTTCAGCTGTTGGACGCGCTCCTTGCGTTTTGCCGGCGACAGCGCCTTGAATTTATAACAAAATCCTAGACCGTGGGTGCCCGAACACCCCGGACATTTCCGGGCCGGGGGCGACTTTGATGCTGCGGCTAAGACGTTAGAGTTAACGCCTTTTGCTGATGCTCCTCCTTTTGTTTTAGGTTTGATTTCCTTTGAGCTGGTCGGCGACACAGCGTGGAGTGATGGGTCCGTCATGCCTGCAGCGCCTAAAGCTTGGATCCGGTTCTCCAAGAACTGCGATAATTGCTGGAACCGCGGGATTTCCCGGCTATCCGCCAAAGAAGTCTCCCAAGCAAGGTGAGTAGTTTTGTCAAGCTTTTGGCTTAGTAAGTATACAAACCACTCATCCCATGAAGTAACGGGTTTCCTCAGTGTAACGTACGCCCTAATCGCCTGGCGGAAAGTGTCTAAAAGTCGCTTCAATTCGCCAGCTGACTGCTGCAGGGCTGGTGGGCACAAGAGGAGCGCTCGATGATGGGAAAACGATAACAGACGAATGTTACCGTACCGGGCTTCCAGATCGTCCCATGCTCCCCTGAAGCCGGAGTCCGTTATCGGCGTATTCCGAATGACCTCGGCGGCCTCACCTGTCAAACTAGACTTCAAATAGAGTAGCTTCTGTACGTCAGGTAAGTGGCTGACGTCATGGACTAGACTTTTAAAAAGGTCGCGAAAGCTCTCCCATTGTAACGGATCGCCCGAAAATTTCGGCAAATCAATTTTAGGCAGTTGCGGGTGGGGCGGAGGCGCAATATTGGACTGTTGAACATGCGAGGAGCAAGGGGACGGCAGCTCTTTCAGGTGATGGGAAATCATGGAGGCTGCGTCGAGGTAAGCTTCTTCTGTGACCGAAAAGGCGTCCTCTTTGACATATGAACTAGAACTCGCCTCCTTGCATCTCATCAATTTACGGTGTCCGCTAAGGAACGTGTCCCAGTATCGGTTGAGCAAACCCTGTCTCTGCTCTAAAACCGCTCCCGTCAGCTTGTCCTTTCCTAACTTGCATACGTTAGCCCAGAATCTTTGTATCCACCCCGCTACTTCCTCTTGTTCACGCAGAAGATCCGAAAAGGACGTAGTCATGATCGCAATTCAAGGCGAAATTTAATTTAATATTTCGATAGAGAACCACTGAGACCGTACTTCTAAGCCTTTCAACGCGTACCGTAATGTTGGTAAATATTAGTCGCGCTGACTTACCCAAAGTCGTTAGGCTCTCGGCGTGACGTCACAAAGCGTGGTCGTTGCCGTTGAAACAAAGGATGGTTACGTAACCGGTTTTCAATCGGCTCTTCTTTTCAGATTCCTGGTTGGAGATTTTCGCTGATCTGGATCGCCGAAGAAGTTCTCCACAGGTGAAGAAGAAAAGCCAGATGCACTTGAAGCACAGAGTTCACTTGCGCGATTGTCCCGAAGCACCGTTGTTCGTTTAACCAGATCCGGCTCGAAGGACCAGTCTGTTCCGTTAAATTTCGCCGCGGCGTATTTTCCGCGGTTGGGAATCTGTAGGAAAATGAGCGAGGTGCCGGATCGCGTTTACCGAGGCGCAGGAGTCTTGGAAAAGCGGAAGCAATGAACTCCACAGCAACGTGTTGCGTAGTTTTAGCAAAAACTCGTTGTATTTAATAAATTAACAAGTAGTCTTAGGAATAACAAGTTTATATTTCAATCCTCTATTCACTGAATTAATCCGCGTTATTGCGGTTCGCCGAAGCACTTGGTTCGTGCGAAGCGCCAGAAAAAGAACAAAGGAGAGATTTGCGGATCTGAATTCTCCGAAAAGCGTTCGCGAGATAAGAGTGAGACAAGAGTGAGCCCCGTCGCAGAGCGACGACAGGCTCGCACCTCTCCCTCTCTCTCCCGGCGTCCTCGCCCCACACCGCTGGCCAACGGCGTGAGAGAGATGGGCGCCGATGAGAGAGGGATGGCAATACGACAGAAGTCAGTCGCGTTAGACATTGAGGAAACAGTTCGCTCGAACACACGGTAAGCCTGTTCTGTACTAATTCGTCGAGCACGGCATTAACATTCAATTTAGACACGGCAAAACGGGCGATCTATTAAGCCTACGGGTTATAAGAGTCTCTTCATTTTAGATCGTCCCGTTTCTACAGTCAGGTACCGATTATATTATTTTTCGCCATTTTAATATTCCGAATCTTTCAATCATCGCGAATATATGTGAGTGACGATTGTTTCGATTGCGAGGTATTTTATCAGGGACGACCTATAAAGCCCTTCCGGGGGTTATAAGAGTCTCTTCATTCAGGTCGTTTCCTTGCGGATAGAAACCGCCTAAAGTCTGGTTTTCATTATATCCGGTCGAGGCAGTCGTCCAACGTTAACCATATATTTCTCACATTTCAAATACGTGTAATAATTACAATAGAAGCTCTCATTGTAAACCAAAGGTTAGACATTTTTCCGATTATCATTTATATTATTAACGTACAATAGGTTAAGCATCTTTACCCTTGTTCAAACAGTTATTAATTGAATTTACTTAACAGTGATTAACAGAAGTCAAATAGAATCATTTTAGTATTCAAACAATAGTTATTGCAAAATCCAGTTCTGTTAGTTTCAATAGTTATTTTTGAATTAAATTACTTTCTTTTGCACACTTTTGCATTACTTTCTTTCTTTCTTTCAAGTTCCATTTTGTATCATCTCCTTTATCATATTACATTTTAAATCCACGCATACCAACACAAGGTTTCAAGGAGGGACCCGTATGGGACCCAGAGCGCTGACAAACCCAACGGAAATAAATACTATCTAAATTTTCCGTCTTTTAATTTCGTTCTGACCGTAGAGGACGCTTCCGCGTCATACGCGGTCAGAACTGGTGGTAGCGATACCTTTCTCATCGCCCAAAAATAAGAATAATTTCATTTATTCTCTTTTCTTTTACGTTGCGCGCTCACGCAACGCGCAACGTAACACAAACATCATTTGCGCATACACTTATATAAACAGACAAAGATTACATTGTAAACCCTCGAGCTGAGAGAAGGCCGGAAATCCAGAGAATGGAATAGTTTCACTTCGAAAATTCCTAAAAGACTAATTTAGCCAATTCGTTGTTTTCGACCAAGTCACGAACGGTCCTTAAAAGTTACGAAGTCTTTTTCGATATCCTGTCTATTCATGCACTCTGAAAGGGTCGTAAATTTCCTCAAGAATTGCTTTGGCAAGTACAAGGTCTTGTCGGTTCGTAATTTCTCTGGGTCCCACGCTTTCTCGTAGCACATGTGCGCTGCAACGTTCTAGCGTCTTGGCGGAGCGCCTCCACTTCCACGCGCCTGAGGGTGGACCATGGCCGGGAGAAGGGGCCTACGCAGGACGGAGTGGACTCTTCCACTATTGGACGAGGGATGATCCTGAGGGTGGATTCAGGATCCATCAAGGAAGGGGAATCGATCGACGACGCGCGAAGATCTCCTCCGCCAAGCGTAGAACGTTCAGAATGATTTTGTCACTCGATTTAGACAAGTTGTTCTGAAGCCGCAAATAAAACGCATTTACAAACCAACATTTCACTTTTGTTTAATAAAGAGTTGGACTTAGTAATTGAAGACAACAGTGAATACAGTTCGATTTTATTTCATTTTCGCACCTTGCGAGCAGGGTGCTTTAGCGCCCCACGGGTACCTTACCCACGTTCTTTTACATCTCATATATCCCTAAATATCCTAATCCACACGCAACACTGTATAGGGGAATTACACACGTTATTAAAAATGTCCCTAGACCTAGTAACCTGCGCGAGTTAAGTATGGTCTCTCGTGAACTGCAGTGTAGTTAATCCGCAATGGGTATGCTGATTCCGGGTCCACCCCAAAATCCCGAAATCCAAAATCCCGACAGCCAAAATCCCGACAGCCCAAAATCCCGACAGCCCAAAATCCCGACAGCCCAAAATCCCGACAGCATAAAATCCCGACACCCAAAATCCCGACAGCCCAAAATCCCAACACCCAAAATCCTGACAGGCCAAAATCCCGACATCCAAGATCCCGACAGGCACCGTGGTAATCACGTCTTCCGAATTTTGGGATAATACCACGACAATTCCAGATGAAAAAGAAAAAACAGAACATCCCCCTCGAGTTGAACAGTAACATATTAAATTCGTTTTGTTGACTGTGGGGCTCCGTTCCCCAGACCCCCCAGTATAGTACACTAACTAATACCAATACCTGTTTGTGAAAGAAAGCATCGCCAACAAATTATTAATAATTAAATTAAACATTTATTGTAATGAAAGGAAATACATTCTAACAATCGCAGAAAATAAAAGCCGTTCTAGAACAATCTCGCGCTAAACCGGACAAAAAGAAAAGAATCGCAAAAAACTGTCGAACGCGGAGACGAAAAAAGGGCCTGACCCCGGCCTCCGCGCCCCACTCTCCGGCCCGGCACGGAAGAGTGTCAGGCACTCACACATAGACAAGTCGCGAAACATATTACCAAATAAGGCAATAAAAAGGTCACGGAGGCCCCTAATTGGCGCTCGGGAGCTCCGTGAAACAAATCCGTGTGCCTGCCGGAATCTATAAAGGAGCCGGAACAACAAAGGCGATTAGAACAATTAAAGTAACAATCCTTGGCGAGCGAGTACAGTATCTTTCAAAGTTTAAACGAGTTGCGCGAACAGTGACTTGTAATCACCAACTTCCGCGGTAAGCGGCTCTTGTATTAAATAAACTATCTCCTAGTCAAAGTGAAGCGCATTTATTTAAAACCCGATTCACTAGCGGCATAATAGTGCGGCAAAAGCCAGCTATAAATTCGCAAACAATACCCATTTGTAATATAAGGAAATAATAAACACAATTTACAAAGTAACATATTTATTGGTATTAATTAGTGTAGTTATTAGGGGGGTCTGGGCGGCACAGCAAAACGCATTTAATATGTTACTGTTCAACCGAATATTTTCTATTTCGTTAAGTTCTCACCGTGCACAGTGAACGCGTACATAAAATCTTTAAAAAAATGTTTATTGACATTGTTTTTGTTGATGCCCTGCCATAATAATATTAAATATAATGTCTGTTAACTGTAAGAAACCACACAAAAAAAATCAGCTCAATTCTGACAGGAGTTACACTTCCGAATATTTACCATAAATCCACAAAACTAACCTTTTTTTTTTTGTTTTTTTTATACGTGGAGGAAATCTTCCTAAGACACCTCCCGCCCCCCTGGGGAGGGGCAGGAGGTAGTGTGGTATTTCTACCCACTAAAACCTCCACGGTGACCTGCACTGGGCTGCAGGGAGGGCCCCGGGACCTCTTACGAACACTCCGGGACCCCCCCGCCCTTGGCGCGACTGCGCCCCATCTCGGGGAGGGTCTGACCTTTGACCCTCCCCCATACGTGCCAACTCCGCCGACGTCGGGGGCCACACCCGCCGCCGGCTGCTCCTCGGGCCGCGTGCAATGACGACTGGGGCCCCAGCCCGGCCGCTTGCGGGGCCGCCATATCCTTTGATGGGGAGAGAGCCAATCCCTCTCCCCGCCTCCTCCTTTTCTGGAGAAGGCTGGCGCCTCTCCCTAGTCCTCTTCGGGGGAGCCGATGCTCCCCCATCCTCTTCTGCCGGTGGGGGCGGTGGGCCTGGTATGTAATACCTTCACGGCCCACCGCCCCGTCCGCCTCAGCTGCTGTTGGTGCCGTCGAGAGGCCTACCCCGACGGCGCGTCCTCCTTAAGGGCGATGACCTCCTCACAGAATGAGGTCATCGCCCGCCACTGATCCTCGCCGAAAAGCATGGCTCTCACTACAGCCTCCGGCGAGAGATCAGGACCCACCTCGCACTCCAGGGCGTGACGGGCCCGCGCAAACACTGGGCAATGCTGCAGTGTGTGCTGCGCGGAGTCCCGCCACGCCCCGCAGTGGTGGCATATCGCCGTCGCCTCACGACCTATCCGGCACAGGTAGTCACCGAAGCAGCCGTGCCCGGTGAGTACCTGCGTGGTCCGGTAGGTGACCCTTCCGAAGCCGCGGTCCCGCCATTCGTTGATAACCGGCAGGACCGCCCCGACCGCTCGCTGGCCGGCTGCGCCGCTCTGGATGAGCTCGCGGCGCCACCGGTCCAGGGCATTTTGCCGGGCCTGGTGCCTCCACTCCTGCTCGACCGTCGGCTCTGGCGGTGCCTCGCCCGTCTGGCGGTGGCCGCGCAAGCGCCAATACAACGTGGCGCCGGCCTCCGCCTCGTGCTGAAAAGGCACGACACCCGCCAGAGCCATCGCCGCCGCGTGGGAGACCGTGCGGTACCCCCTCACGACCCTGATGGCCATCGTCCTCTCTACCCGCCGCAGCACAGCTTGGCTGCGACGGGACGCCATCAGGGCCTGGGCCCATATCGGCGACCCATAAAGGGCCATACTCCGCACGATCCCCGTGTAGAGGCGGCGAATCTTCTCGCTAGGCCCCTCGATGTTGGGCAATATCTGCCCGAGGGCATTTGTTGCCCTTTCCAATCGAGGGGCCAGACGGTCGAAATGATCCTCGAAGCACCAGTGGCTGTCCAGGTGGAGGCCCAAGTACTTGAAGCCCTTGCCCACCTGGACTCTTCTGTCACCTACCCGGATCCAAGACTGGGGCGGTGGCGCGACCCCACGCCACATCGCCTCGGTTTTGTGGGGTGCCAACTGAAGCCCCAGTCTCCGGATGGTCGCTGCGACGGCAGCCACCCCTATCTCCATAAGACGACTGGTCCTGCTCCAGTCCCTGTCGGTGGCAAAGATGTGGGTGTCGTCACAGTAACACCGCACACTTACCCCGTCCGGGACGGCGACCCACAGAGTCTTGTTGTACCCCAGGATCCACAGCCGCGGTCCCAAACGGGACCCCTGGCGTACACCCCTCACGACACCCCTCGTGTATATGCGTTCGTCCCGGCCCACATACATAATGTACCTATCCCGTAGGTAGTGCCCTATGATCCTCGTCAGGTATGGGGGCGCTTCGTGATCGTTTAGCGCCCCCATTATCGTCCCGTGGGGCAGGGTGTTAAAGGCGTTCACTATGTCTAGTGAAACGCCCATCCCCACCCCGCCCCTGGACGTGGCCGAGTCGCAACAGGAGCGCAGCGAGTGAATTGCATCGATGGTGCTGCGCCCCTGTCTAAAGCCAAACTGCGACTCGGCCAGATCAGGGCCCACCAGGGTAGGTGCCGGGCGAGGCGGTTAGCTATCACTGCTTCGAACAGCTTCCCGACCTTGTCCAGCAAAACAATGGGCCGGTACACAGAGAGGCTCTCTACGGGCCGTCCTTCCTTCTTCAGCAGGACCAGTCGTCCCACCTTCCACTCCCTAGGGAATGTCCCCTCCTTCAGACAGGCGCTGAAGAGGCGCCTTAATCGCGGTCCAAGGACGCGCAGGGCCAATACCCAGGTTCGGCCGGGGATGCCGTCCGGGCCCGGAGCGGTGTTCCGGGCCGCCATACGTTTTATTGCCCCGGCCAGCTCCTCCTCCGTGACCCCCATTTCGTCGGTCCATTCGACTTGGACCGGCGGGGGGCAGGGGTGGTCGCCCTCGTCACAAGGGAATCACGTGTCCACCACCTGCCCCAGGAACTGGAGATCGAGGCTCTCCGTCACGGGCGGCGCCCTGGGCCTTAGGTTACTCATGGCCCATCTGTAAGGGCGCCCCCACGGATTCTTCTCCAGAGAGCCGAGGAGCTCTTGCCACGCCCGGGATTTGGCCTCTCTGATGGCCTGCTGCAGGGTTACCACTAGCACCCTGTAGCACCCGTACAGCGTTTCCTCCCTCGCTGGGTCGCGGTTCCTTCTCCGACGGGCTCTTTGCCACTGGCGTCGGGCGACGTTACAGTTACGCCAGATGTCAGCGATTTCGCCCGACCACCAACAGGCGGCCCGTCTGGGGAGGCATTTGGCCCGGGGCATAGCAACATCGCATATTGCTTTCATCGTGCCCCGGAACCACTCCACTTCCTCCCCGATATCCGCGACCGGCCCGGCCGGTTGCTCCGGCCAGGTCACAGCGAGGGCTGCGGCCATCAGCGCATCCCTATCCAGCCTCTTCAGCGCCCATCTCAGCGGTGGCGGGCCACTCGCCGGGCGGCGATTGGTGGTGGAGTGAAATTCGAGGCGGATGTATCTGTGATCGCTGAGCGAATCCGCCTCCTCCACCACCCTCCAACTCTGCACCATACGTACGGCCGAGGGAGTCGCGAAAGAGAGATCGACTATCGACTCCCCCTGTGCACGTACGCAGGTGCTAACAGAGCCCCGGTTCAGCAACCGGAGCTCGTTTTCCGCCGCCCAGTCGACCACCGCCTCACCCCTCGCGTCTGTCCTCGGGGACCACCACGATTATGCGTGGGAGTTAAAATCCCCGAGAACGAGTGCCGGCCGGGGGTAGCAACGGGAGATCACATCTCCCACCTGGCCTAGGCACTCTTCGAATGACGCGAGGGATAGGCTGGGCGGGCAATACATGCCCACCACCGCTATTTCTCCCCACTGCACCGCTACGTAGCCCAGCCCCCGTTCCATTAGTGTTGGGGGTGGGGAAAACGCGGTGCCAATCACGGCCACGGAGCCGACCTCGTCCCCGAACCAGTCGTGTCTGTCGGGGACCCTGTACGGCTTCGCGGCCACCGCCAATCCTACTTTCCACTCGGCCAGGTGGTGCAATAATAGGTCTTGCGCCCTGGCCGAGTGGTTCAGATTACTCTGAAGTATGGGCCCTTTGGGCCCCATTACTTTTTAGGGGCTGCCGCCTCCGCGGCTTTACCTCTCCTTGGGGTGGCGGACCTGCCACCCCTGCTCTTCTTTAGCGCAGCTGCCTCGGCTGGCTGCTGCTGCGCCTGTTGGGGGGGTGCTACTCCCCCCTGATTGGCGCCCTTCTTCTTTTGCCTCTGGGATTTGGGGGCACACGACTTTGCCCCCAACCGGTGCCCCGCGGGTCGCCCCAAATCTGTGCATAGGGGGCACCGCGGGGTGGCGCTGCACGAGCTGGCCTTATGGCCCGACTCGCCGCAAACGTAGCAGCGGTCGGACCTGTCCACCTCGCAGTCGGTTATACCGATCGTCTTCAGATCGACCTTTTCGCGGGCGGTGGCCATCACCTCTGCATACGTGACCTTGGCATCTGGTGCCAAGGTCAGGGTGACGGCCGCTGTCTTCGGCGGCCTGGCAGCCTTCGCCTTTTTCGCGGCGGGGGCAGGCGCTTTCTTGGGGGGCGCCTTAGTTCCCTGTTGCCCCTTCTTCGCCGCTGGTCCGCCGGTTGTTGGTGGTGGCCCCTCCTGTTTTTGGGACCTCTTCGCCTTGCGGCCCACCACCGTTGCCCATGTTTCCCCTGGGCGGCGAGGCGGGTCTCTTCCTGGATGCCCCGCCTCCTCGCCTCCAGAGGCGACTCCTTTGTTCCTGTCTGGGGTGTGGCCTTCACCTGCTGCTCACCCTTGGGCTTGGGTTTCGGGGCGGTCTTAGCCCCTCCAGCCCTCTCCTCCTTCTTTGGGGGCGGGTTCTCCCTACCTTTGGCCGAGAGGGCCCCCATGAATTCCTCCCTGAGAGAGGAGACCTGTTGCATCAGGGCGGCTATGCACACCCTTATGTCCCCTCCCTCAGGGTCTACCTTCTCCACCCGTCTAATCTTGGGCACGCTCTTGATTGGGGCGGGTGGTTCCATCTCCATCCACGAGGGCCCTGACACTGGTTCTGACAGGGTCGCCCCCTCGTCGGGCCGTCTCCTCTTGTTTGCCCCCACTCGTTTCAAGAACGGGGAGGTCGATCTGATGGGCCTCTCCGCACGAGCTGGGGCCATAAAGATTGGGGCCTCGACGGCTCCCAAGCGAGCTTTCACCTCCGCGAGCTCTCTGCTAAGATGCTCAACCTGTGTCGCCAGCTGCTCGTCGCGGAGGCGTAGCTGACGCCTCAGCTCAGCCACCTCGTCCGCTGCGTTGTCCAGCGCTCCCCTCTTGGCCATCTCGACGTTGATGGCCCTGATGCGCCGGGCGGCTACTCGAAGGGACCTTTGGCACGTGCAAAATACTCAAATCTAACCTAACCGAACATAAACTTATGAAAGTCACTCAAAACGAACCGAATCCGACATAACCTAACTTCTCAGATATACACAGTACTAAACTCACCTCATAAAATATACACAAAATTAACCTCACGTGTGCAAAGAACCACAAAATCAAACCGACACAACCTAAATACCAAAAACTAACTCAACCATGCCACACAACAAAACTATCCTAACCTAATCAAGAACACGGAGTTTTGGCTGTCGGAATTTTGGTGGTCGGGATTTTGGGCTGTCGGAATTTTGGGTGTCGGGATTTTGGGCTGTCGGGATTTTGGCTGTCGGGATTTTGGGCTATCGGGATTTTGGGCTGTCGGGATTATGGGTGTCGGGATTTTGGGTGTCGGGATTTTGGGTGCCACCGGTTGATTCCCGTTGAATGTTGTTTACTTGAAAATATGAAATGGGTCATTTGGAATATGAAAGGTTTTTAATTTTGCGCCGCCTCCGAAGACTTTGAAATGTATTTAGTATCCTATTTAACGATTAAGTAGATTTTATTAGTAGCTATTGAATGCTGGTATAAATGAAATAAAAATTATTTTATACTTTTTAGTGCATTTCGAAGTCGGTTTTTTTTTGTTAAAGATTATTTTATTTCTTTAAGCTTGGTTCAATCGCTGAGTGTGGAAACATGTCAAAGGCCTTAGATATATCCAGCACAATAAATGTACCACCTGTTTGTGTTTTACATTTGGAGAGGCCCGAACTTAAAAGCGCGATATTGTACGCACACCCGTTTTCAGCCGTAAAACCTATCTGCCTAAAATTTTGAACAACTACTCTTCTGATGCGGGTATCTATAATAGAAGAAAACACCCGGCTTAAAATTGAACTAATAGTAATAGATCTCCAATTGCTAGCACTGCTAAGATCTTTGTTGCCTTTAGGTATTAATGTGGTGCAATTGTTTTTCCGCGTAACCGGATAATGGAAACTATAACATAACATATTAAATAGCATTGCTAACACCGTGGTTAATCCGGGAACCTGTAGATGCTTTTTTTGTAGACCATCTATGCCTGCTGCCGATTTATTTAGAATTTTTTTAATTTTAATTATTATTTCTTCCGAGGTGATAGGAGGGAAGATTTCAGCTATATTTAGCGGCGGTCTTTTCGGAAGAAATGATAAGGGTCCTTTTGGGCCGGGATTTTCCCATAAGTTATGATAGAGACTTTTGATGTCTTCCTCGCTAGGTATCTGTTTGGGTGGCTCCCAAATTGAGTGGTCATGGTTCACAACAGCATCGGCAAGCTTTTTAAGATATTCTTTGTACATTTCTTGACACCTAGTAAAAGAAAATCTTTTAATCTGATTTCCTTAAGAGAGTCATAGTTACTAGTGACCCGGCAGTCACTGCGTGTACTGGTACAGCGGTTACTTTAGTCGGTGGTCTTTGCTGGTGTATCTTGCAATGTTAAGGATAGTTGTATGTGTGTCGTGAAAGATCTGGTGCTTCCCCTCCGATCACGGTTAGCTTGAACGATAAGCTGAGATTTAAGTTTGAAGAAGAAGTTGATCGAGAAAGAAGTACGGGCATGTCCGGTTTGTTATGTGCAAGTTAAACGGGCAGCATTGGTAAAAAGAAGTGCACGCAAGATATAAAAGTAGAAAAACGGCTAAGTCAGACAAAGTAAGTTATTCAACACTAAGTTATTGGTTGTAGACAATATTTTTGGTATGCGATGATTTAGGATGAGTTGAATAAACTGACTGGCCGATAAGGATACGAAGCTGTACGCATGAAATTTCACGGCTCATGGCAACGTATAACTGACCGTGATCGAAGACAGAGTACTTGAGGTAGATGCCGACACGCTGAAGTGTCTGGCCTTGGGACTTATTTATTGTCATCGCAAAGGCTACTTTAACCGGGAACTGGTCACGGCTGAAGGCGACGTCCAAGGTGCTGTCGCTTGGAATTAGTTTTACACGGGGAATTATTGCATCTTGACCAATATGAGTGCCGGTGATTATCTTCGCCCGGAAAGTGCGATTACCAAGAGAGGTTATGCGTAGGCGAGTCCCGTTTACCAATCCATCTACTGGTGACATATTACGTATAAGTATGACGATAGCACCGACACGGAGGCGAAGTTGATGCGGAGGCAGGCCAGCCACTTCGACGTGGTTCAGGAGTTCGGGCGAATAGTCTGCAATTGCTTCGGCCGATGGGTCTATTAGTTTATCCTCGGAGAAGTAAACGCGTTGATCTCCTTCAAGTGAATCTAGTATTAGATTATTGATGTAGTCGCAGTGATCGTTGCGAGAGCAGAGTAAGGCGTGATTGGGGTTCGGCTGAGCAAGGTTATTTTCATACACCCATTGAATGAGGTCCTGAGGCGATCCGTGAAACAGTATGTCGTCAGAAATGCTCATGATGTCAGTGTCTGGAACGTTAACGGGACCACTGCCGATAGTGAGCAGGTACTCGGTAAAATCTTGTTCTCCAGGTCCGACACGCATGTTCTGCGTGAGGGGAAGAAGTTTGAACTCCGACCAAAGATTGCTACTGCGAATGGACTTGGCGATGTTTGAGCCAGCAGAAGCGTTAGAAATTACAGGCGCGCATTGTCGGAAGTCACCGCCGAGCAAAAGTATTTTACCACCGAATGGCCGGTGACGGACTTCAGTTAAGTCCCTAAGAATGCGGTTCATAGCCATAAGCGCTAACCATTCACGTATGTATGCTTCATCAATGATAATTAACTTAGCGTCGATCAAACGTCGGCCTGCGACGCTGGCGCGGCAAAAACCGCAGTTGCGGTCTTCCATGAGGGGAATGGGGAATTTGAAAAAGAAGTGTGAGGTACGGCCTCCAGGCTAGAGAAGGGCCGCGATTCCGGTCCATGCAAAAGGGACAACGACGTGCCCGTTATTCCGAAAATACTGTATGAGGGCCTTGTATAGAAATGTTTTACCCGTACCACCCGGGCCATCAAGGAAGAAGCAGGTAGGGCCTGTGTACGACGGGTTGAGTGTGGCGATGATGGTATTGTACGCACTGAGTTGTCCTGCATTCAGACGACCAACGTATTCTTCGTTCGGTATAACGTACTCGTCGAAGGGACGCAATTGACAGAATGCGGAGACCGATGGTTCGGGAAAGTTTAAGTTGGTCTAATCTACCATATTGACCTCGGCAATCAACCGTATGTCACGTAGACCATGTGCGAAACGGAGATTGTCGTCGGTACCGTAAACACGGATTAGGTCATGTGTGAGTTCTTCTTTCTGACGTTCCCACATTAGGCCGCCATTGGGTGGAAGCAGTTGGCCGAACAGAATACAAAAAGTTATTTTGTTTCTTCAAAGGCAGTACCACTATTGATCAATCCGCGGGCGTGGCAAGCTTCTTGAGCGGAGGCGTACACTCTGCCTTTGTAAGTGAAGAGCTCGTCCCAGGTGCGAGGGCCCTTGACGCGGTGAAGCAAGAGGCGAGTGGCAACCAATTCTGGGTTTGTCGGTGGCACTTGGAAGATGCGGCCAATTCGACGCATTTGACGGACACCGGCGGTTCAGGTTTTTGTCTGCCTATTTCAAACAAAGCCTTGGGGGATGTCACGGTATAGATAGTTGCGAGCGACCAGATTAATTGCGTTGAGCTTAAAGAAGCTGTCTGGGCCGCGGGACCTGCTTGACCATCAGCAAAGTACACGATACGGTCGTTCTTTGTGTGCACTGTAAGACGCTCTACGGCATGTGAAAGACCGAACATGTTGTACTTCATAAGATGCCAGTGGGCCTCGGATGAACCAACGTACCGTAATGTACGGAACCTCCTAATCTCATTGGCGGTCTCAGAGCTAACAATCTCGGCAATGTGCGCGACATCGTGGTCTTTATTTATATGATTAAATATATATTTATAATGTCTTATTTATTTTATAATTTGTCGGTGAATAATGGGTCGAATAGTTTCTCTGTAATAACACAGAAACAACATTCGGTGTTATTCACACTTTTATAATTCTTGCCTGGTTTTACAATTGCACTATGTCGCTTGCCTCGTCTTTCTGGAGCCGCGTGTCTTCGTTCGATTGTTTCCGTACCATGGGAGATCTGATTTATCGACTTGCTTACGCGCTAAATTCACTAAGACTAAGGATGCTTTCCTTACATATTTAATGACGCAAATGCCGGAAAGGTGCTCTACATTAATGTGGCAATCGAACATCTTGGCCAAGTAAGGATTGTACGGCACGACGCGACGTGACGGTTGTCCAAGCGAACTGGTATCTGATCGCGCCTCTTCATAACGTGTCAGCCGTTGTCTCGCCGGCGGTAGAGAGGATAGCCGTTTAATTGCACCTGAGTATGATTTTGGAAGGCCTTCGGAAAATTCTTTTTACATGTAAAACCGCCGCCAGGCAAACAGATTTCGGTGCAAAGATGAAGGTAGTTATTACAGACGATTTCATACAACTCAGGGTCCACCTCTGGGTCTGGTATTTCGGCGCAAATGACCCGATCGATATATTCGGGATCCCGCGAGTTGTGCGGTGGCTCAACGGCGATGATCCAATGAGAATGAGGGATCTGCCGCTTTTGCATCTCGACAGAGTAGCCATAGTAGCGAATATTGCCGAAGAAGACCTCTTTGGTTACCAAATCCTTGAAGCGGTTTTGTTTACAGTGGAAAATACGGTTGTCGATATCAGGCCTTAAGTCGCGTTTGTTTTCTGGATTGAGACCGGTTTCGATCTCGGGCCAAGCAGGGTTGGCCGTAACTGTTACAAAGAATGTCGCAGCACCAAGTTGCATAGACCTGGCCAACATATCGTGCATAGTATTCATTGCATGACGGGGTCCGCAGATGAAGGTGGACGACAGCAAAACTGGTACACTGGTCTCAGAATTGGTGGCGACAGGTTGGTCGTTCGACAGAACATTTCTGCGAGCGGGGTTGTTGAAGTCGCCGATGTTCTGTAAGGTGTCTCGACGCAGGGCACTTTGATTGTCCTGTAACCATTGAAGCATATCTTCTTGAACACGGAGAGCCATGTCGACCAACTATTGTTGGGACAATTTGCCAGAGTCCTGCAAGTATTCCTGGTCGTCGCGAATGGCCACCTGATAAACGGTGTGCTCACGAATGGTAACGTGTTTCCGGGTGTTGTTTTCAATCGCACGAGGTATGTCGGTGTGCCATCCGATTTCGTAATGTGGATCAAGCAGAGGGTAGAGCATGGCGTCAAGAAGCGGATTAACGATCTTGACGATCTGTAGAGGTTCGGTGTTGGGATTGGCACAGTTTTGAATTATAAGTTGATGCTGCTGGCGGGGAAGACCATCATGGTCACCGTATAAGACCGCAACATCGTCGCGTGTAGTCCGAAGGTTGATACGTTCAAGGTGGATACCGGCGCCAGCAGGGCTAGGCAACAACTGTATGTGCACTGTAGGTCGTGGATGTCTGCAACGAATCAACTCTTGTTCTTTCTCGTACGCGTGAAGGTACTGTTGAGCGAGGGCCGAATTCTCTTGCATGATAACACAAATGTTATTCAATATGCGAGGATCCAATTTAGCGGCCTCATAGCGGAGTTTTGTGGCTGTTTCAATGTCGCAAAAGTGGGCCGAGGCATGCGGCATCGTTGCAGTCGTATGTGGAATGTCTTCTTGGTGCAACAGGCCAATGCGATGAAAGATTTCTCCTCTACCAATGAGACAGTAAGCGCCAGACAGAGCGTGATAAATTTTAAGACCAAGGGAACAGAAGCCAAAGGCAGAGTTGTGAGGTAGCGACTATTACCCTGAAAATATTTGAAATCACAGTGAGCTGGATTAGTGAAAACCTCACGGAGGTACGGGTGGATCGGCCGAAGGGTAAATGCGATCTTCCCATTAGAGCAGCAAGAAGAGAAGTGCCCGGCCTCAGTAAATTTTGGGAAGTTTTTGCCTACATTATGATACTTAAGTTGTATTAATATAAATCATATTGAATTACAGGGTGTCAAGATATTCACGTATAAACTGTAGCGCGTTCAATATCCTTCACTTGTTAGACATATTTTATGTCATTTAACAAAAAATTGACTCAAAACTGTTAATAACTATAAGAGAAACGGATTTAATAATTAAAAAATGACAAGACATGTGTTATTATAATATATTTATTTATATTTATTATGATCGATACCAAATCATTCGTGAAAACAGTTTCGACAATTATGAAAATTTATTATGGCATATTGCAAGGACGAAATAAAGTTTTGAATGACGAATATACACGTGGAATGCAGTTAACTGGTTAATAATAGTATCTGTTACTGCTTTTCCATCTTCACGCGCAGCGGCCAAGATGGGTGTAATTTCATTCAATCGCCATTTTGTTGAAAAAGTGCAAAAAAGTGCAACCGATTTTTTCAGATTCTGATAGAGGAAGGTTCACTCTTTCCTGTAGTAATAATTAAACATGTGGCAAGTTGTGGCATTTTTTTAAAATCAAGCTCAAAGTTGAGATTTTAGTTAAATGTACTTCGTTTCAATCAGATCCTATTTTTTAAAAAGTTGTTAACATTTTAACTTACTTTATGCACTGAATAGAATCTATACTATCCTAGTAAACTTTATCATTCATTTGAATTGTATCTTTCTGAGTAAAATTCATTAGAATCGTACATTGAATTTACGGGTAATATTATCAGCGTTTCGTTTTGACGAATTTCTACTGACTTTGAGTGCGAACCACGGCAAAATGGAAGCAAATATGAAAAAACGGATTACACTACGTTAAACTACAGTTTATCCTCTATCGATGTATGTAATTAGTTTTTCAATTTTCGAATTCACGAAAATTGAATTTTGATCGCCGAAAGCCGTTTTGTCCCACTGTGCAGCGTGCGATTTCTTGGGGTTCTTTCAAACGATATTTTTTCTCGCGTTGTAATCGACGCCGGCGTTCGTCGATACTGGGGAGCGTGCATCTACCTTGTGCGTCTTCTTCTGTGAGGCATAACCACTGTGGACCAAAACATCGCCTTCCAGTGTATGGTAAAATCTCGTCCGCTGGGTCTATATTGGCGTAAATGGCTGGTCGGCCGACGGAGCGTGGAAGAGCCGGCACTGCTGTGTTACGTAAGCTTCGTCGACGGGCGCAGGAGAAGCGGGAACACGCATCAAGGCGGAGCTCGTTGACTGATTAGGAGGTGGGGAAGGTGTTTCAGAGCGGCTCTAAGATTGTATTTGCGAGTTACTCTGGCGTTCCTTTCGGCCAGTAACGGTACCCTGGCAACGCGTTCTAATCGGACGGCCTCCGGGAGCGATATTTCGAAGATGATCGTCCATGATGTATATTCGGTGCAGTGAAAGGAACAGAATTAATATAAAATCTATTTAGTTTTACGTGATACATTTTACTTACGTCGGAAATAGAACACAGAAATCGAAAAGCGACTGCAAGAACGTAAAGAACAGAATGAGCTATCCTCAGAAGGACGTATGTAAATGGGCGCTTATGCACCATAATAGAAGGAGCAGAAGAGCGAGCTGCTTCAAGCCTAAGCCAGAACTGCAAACAGTAGTAATACCGCCGCCCGTATCACCGTACAGAATGGTGTCTGTGGTTGCAAGATGGTAAACAACAGAATGAGCTGTCCTCAGAAGGACGGTAGCTGACGTACTATATGTAAACGGGCGCTTATGCGCAATGATAGAAGGACCAGAGGAGTGAGCTGCTTCAAGCCTAAGCCAGAACTGCAAAAAGTATCAATACCGCCGTCAGTATCCCCGTACAGTATGGGGTCTGTTCTGCATTTTTATGCCGCAAAAATATTTGTTTTTCGTTACAAATTTATTCGAAATACTTGAAAAACAATTTTTTGCATTAACAGATGTTCGAAATTTTTTATTTATATACTTGTTTATTTATATACTGCCCGTTACTTGGGAATAGTCCGGACAAATAATAAACTAACTGCAGCGAGATACAGCATATACAGGGTGTATCAGAAAAAGCGAATCCCCGCAATATTTCAAAAACTATAGAGTTTGAAAAAAAATGTTAGGAACAACGGTGACCTCCTTAGGAGGCCAATCTGACCATAAACCATGTAGATGCTCGAACGTACAATTTTCTGTGCTTTCCATTTCCGGGGTGAAAACTATGAGTACCCATAGAAAAAAATCGGTTCAAATTTCAAATGACCTTGACCCGTGATCTCGGGGTCAACACATAGGTTCCTGGAAGATGCAGCCTCAGAAACCTTACAACTTTTGTTCGAAACATTTTGCTCTAAAGTCCATAGTTTCTGAAATATATAAGGGATCCCCCTTATTTTGAGACGCCCTGTATAATTTAAACTTACAGCCAGAGCATCGAAACGAATTGGTTCCTATAGGGCAGGCCTGTCCAAGTAGAGGAATTTACTCCCGGAACACATGTTTTGGGTCTCCTTCCAACGCTGCTCCTTCAAGCTCCGTCGTATTGCATTTTATTCGACTTCGAAAAGGAGGAGGATACTCAATTCGATTAGTATATTTTTTTTCTTTCTGGATTTGTTCGCCAATTACTCCAAGATGCCTGGACCAATCGAAACGAAACCTTTTGCATCTTGTAGAGTATGTCTTCCGATTGGTCCCGTTAAAAAAACATTTTATATTTTTTCATTCCGAACGCTCTTTCTTGCAAAAACACGCACTATTTCATGTACGTGTGCCGTACGTTCGCCGATTACTCCGAGACGAAGGGACCAATCGGATGGAAACTTTTGCATCTTGTAGAGTATATCTCCCGATTGGTCATGCAAGAAAATTTTTGTGTTTTTTCACTCCTAACGACTTTATCGCGGAAAACGTAAGGGCCATTCCACGCAAAGTGATCACACTTTTTCTCGCATGGTCTTGAATTTTTGTTAAATTTTATGGGCTTGTAGAACCCAATGTACGAACAAAAAGTCGATGCTCCGTTCCTCGATATTGTTTAAACTTTCCGAGTTATACGGACTGAAAGTTTAGGGTCACTTTTTTTTCAAAAAATCATAACTCGGAAAGTATTATAGATATCGACATGCATGATCCTGCATTTTATAGGTAAATCTTCAAAGTTTAATACAAAAATTACTACATGTGTCAACGCAATTTTCAAATTGTTGTAAATAATGTTTATAATTTTCAAAATTGAAAATAACCTCAAAGGGGAGCACGAATCGGTCTGAAATTTTTTCTGTAGAATCTTTAAAGAGTTTTCTAAATACCCTGAAAATTTCATGATGGAACACGCAGAATTCCCGGAGTTATAAAATTTTATTGCTGCGTATGACCTGCCGGCGGACCATCGCGCGCCGTCCGGTTCCCATTCAGACCGATTTTCAGACCGATTCAGACCGATTCGTGCTCCGCCTTGAGGTTATTTTCAATTTTGAAAATTATAAACATTATTTACAACAATTTGAAGATTGCGCTGACACATGTAGTAATTTTTGTAATAAACTTTGAAGGTTTACCTATAAAATGCAGGATCATGCATGTCGATATCTATAATACTTTCCGAGTTATGATTTTTTGAAAAAAAAGTGACCCTAAACTTTCAGTCCGTATAACTCGGAAAGTTTAAACAATATCGAGGAACGGAGCATCGACTTTTTGTTCGTACATTGGGTTCTACAAGCCCATAAAATTTAACAAAAATTCAAGACCATGCGAGAAAAAGTGTGATCACTTTGCGTGGAATGGCCCTAATACTTCATTTATATCTTCCGGCGTTTATGCTGCAGGGAATGTACCGATTGCGATGAAACCTTTCACATTTAGTAGAAGGTATATCCGTGATGATCCCACTTGCAAAAATTTATGGAATTTGTTAATAACTACTATTATAGCAAAAAATCTATTGCTTCATGTTACTGTGCAAGGAATGTATCGTTCGCAATGAAACCTTCAATATTTAGTAGGATATACAGGGTGTCGCGCGACTACCTCGACAGCCGAAGAGGGATGAATGCTAAAGTGATTCTAAATAACTTTTTCCTTTGCCAAAATGTTGGTTCATATTCGAGTTATTAACAAAAGACACTGACCAATCCGAGCGCGTACAGCGCGCGGGCTCAAGGACTGCAATGTCGGCTACGAAAACCGGGCCTGACGTAGGTCGGAACAAACGGCTCGGCACAACGTTGGCATAGCACAATAAAATAACTGAATTGGTAGAACATTTTTAGTCGTTTAAAATGAATACGGAACCTAATCCCTTGTCGCCTGTCATAATGTAAAAAAGGTGTTACGTTGCGCGTGCGACGACGCAACGTAAAAAGGAAAGAATGCAGGATAGTGGTTAAATCTCAGATAGTTAGTTGGAATTCAATCCCCTTTCCTTCTTTCCTATTTTGGCGCGATGGTTGGTATCGCTGCCACCAGTCTTGAGCGGGTTAACGCTCTCGACAATTAAAAGACGAAAGACAAAATTAATAAGATGTTAGATTAGAAGTTATAAACCATTAGCCTTTCGTTGGGTTCGTTCAACGCTTAGGTCCCGTACGGGTCCCTCCTGGAATCTGTGGATGTTGGTAGGCGTGTTTTAACTGAAAAGTGTGAGGTGTGTTTGAAATAAATCTGAAACTGTTTAAGTAAATGAAATTGGTTTAATTGTGAATGAAAAATCAAGTAAATAATAACAAAGAAATACCAAAATTAAGATTTTAATAAATTTGGAAAATTCGTTAATATAGAAAATACCAGTTTTTGCAAAATATGAACAAGGGTAAAGATGCTTAGAATTAATTAACAAAAATATTTGATATGAAAACGCTCTGATATCACAATTGAAACTATTGAGTTATGTACCGGTCGCGTGAAATGGTTCTCACTATTTCGTTTTCCTTGAATTAAACGAGAAATCGGCGGTTTCGCCCGTGTAGGTAACCCCAGCCTGAGATACTCTCGTAACCCTCGAAAGGATTGCATTAAGGTGCCCCTTTGATGATAGAAAATTGGAATGGCGTGATAGTGATAATTGAGGAAAATAATTAAATCAGTTGATACCTCGTATCGTGGAACGATCTGAACTGAGACTCTCTCGTAACCCTGAAGGGCTGGACCAGATCGCCCATTTTGCCAATAGATAACGTTGTGTTCGAAAAATGTAATGGAATCGACTTACCGTTACGCTGTTTAATACAATACAAGATTATAATTTTCGCTTGCTAAGATTCCCTGTATTCGCTTGATGATCTGGAACACCAAAGAACGATAAGATTTCAATCACTGCACTTGTCGCGGCGAAAACGGATTATTACGGACGAGTACGTCGACGAGAGACAAACGGATAACGAAAAATACGAATTACGGTTAATATAAAATTACGCGAGATGAAGTAAATACGAAAATACTACGCGAGCAAACGATTTAAAAACAGAAAGAATAGATAGAATATTAGGGAGAAGGAAGGTTTTACGTGCGCGTCTATGAGTCCTTGTTAAGAATCGGATGTTTCAACTACCACGGCACTCTGCCTCGCTACGCGGAGGTCTTTACCGCAGAGGAAAACTATCACGAAATTACAAACAACTCTGTCTCTCGGACACACGGGCTCCCGATCATGTATTTACGATTGATCGATCAAGAGAGACAAATTTGGTGCGCGATCGATGGTCGAAGGGCCCGTCGCGCGAACATCGTCCTTGGAGGGGACGGTTTGGCGAATCGTAGTTCGTTTTCGGAAGCGTCGCGTGCTCGGTGATTGGTTAAGACGCGCGAGCTAGACGAAGATCTTTCATCCCCTTTCTTTGGTGTTCCTTTCTTTTCTACTTCGTCGCCATGATAGTTTCAACGGTTTTCGGAAACTACGCTGTATTTCTCTTTATATGTATAATTAATTAATTGCATTGAATTGAAATATAACTATTGATTTGATTGAACTGTAGAATGAGATTTGAAATTAAAATATATAGGTTTTGATAGATGAAACCGTCATCCGTATATCAGGATCAAAATTATTCGCTTTCCTGATTTTCAATAAAGATAGTCTAATTTAATAGGTTTAAAAGCGGACGACGCGCTTACGGTGATTATAATGCCGTGGCGAATTATGCATTTAACAACAATTTATCGCACATTAGCTTCGATGAATTCGGCATTTCGCTTTCTATGAATTTTAAACAATTTTCAATCTGGCGAACGTTCCTTCGAGAACGTTCCTTTGTTCAAAATTTGCCGTTATCGCTAGGCAGTTCTTAGAATTTTCGATACAATAGTGGTTATTGCTTCGAACGACCCTTGATTTTCGAACGGCGGTCGAACGTTCGCGACGTTCGCTTTTATAAGGGTTCTCAATTCTTACTGTCATCGTTTAAATTCATAATCATCCATCCACTCCCTCACACTATCGTTCCGATCAGGTAGTAATGATCCTTGTTGGACCGGCTGACGCTTTGTGCAATAGAGAGAGAGAGAGAGAGCGTTCTACAAAAGAAGTTATCACGGTTTTCCTATTTCTACGCAGTTAACCGGGGAAATTCCCATAATGCGAACCACTGGCTAACCGCGTAGCGCTGATGTTTATGCTAACGTCTCTGTCTCCCCCGAGTGAACTCGAGTTTTTGTGCGTTGATATATTCTATAGCTATTACTATGGTTGACGACGATAGTTTCAAGGAGGGTCACGTAAACTATTGAAAAGAATTAAGCTCAAACTCTTCCCCGTACTCCCCTTACATGAGAGATTCTCGTAACCCAAAAGGGCTTGATAAGGGACGCAAGGCGGATAAATTTCAAATTTTCCGCCGGGACGTAACAAAAGAAATACTAAGCATCCTAAACAACAAATAAAAATGATTGAGATGGAATAATTAATAAACGATTGAATTGGAGGCTACGTTAATGATGAAAAATTTGAAAACAATTTAAATGAAACTTTCGCATTCGTTCCTAAATTATCCTGCTACGCTGAAAGCAGATAATTGTCACTGGGAACCCAGGAAACACGTTCGGTAGAACAGCTGTTTTCATGATCGGGCCAGAGAACTACCTTCATTTATTGCATTTAGGTATGAATAATAGGCGAGGTGTTTCCTCGTCGAATGTTCAGTATCGACACAGTGACCTAGTGGCAATTATTTGCTTTCAGCGTAGCAGGTTAATTTAGAAACGAATGGGTAAGTTTCATTTAAATTGTTATCAAACTTTTCATCATTAACGTAGCCTCCAATTCAAACGTTTATTAATTATTCCATTTCAAACATTTTTATTTATTGTTTAGAATCCTTAGAATTTCCTTTTTTACATTATGACAGGCGACAAGAGATTAGGTCCGTATTCATTCAAAAGAACGACTACAAATGTTCTACCAGTTCAATTCTTTTACTGTGCTATGCCAACGGGGTATATAAAAAACATAAAATGTTTTTTTAACCCGACCAATCGGGAGACATGCTCTACCAGATGCAAAAGGTTTCGTTTCGATTGGTCCATCCGTCTCGACGTAATCGGTGAACATATATTAAAAAAAAAAGAAACATATCGAATTTAGTATCCTCCTTCTTTTCGAAGTCGGATAATAATGAGTTTATTCTCTACGCCGGGACCTTACAATTGTTGTATGTATAGTAATGAATATAGTAATGAGTTAAACTCTAAGTTGGAAGTTTAGATGAGTTGAATAAGAAAAAGTTTAGTTTCGTTTCCGCGAAGCAAGAATCTAATCCTTCTTGGTTTTCACAAACGCGAGAAAGCGGGGGCGGACACCACGATCTAAATAATGCTTAACAGCAGACAACGTACTGTATAGTTACTGAGTGCTTGAAAGGCACTTGAGTACCCGATCTTGTAGAGTTTCCTCGTTGCAGAGATTATTCGTAAGAGAAGCGTACTGACGTGTATCGAACTGATTCTAGTCTTCAACTAGACCCGAGGTGCCTTTGCCGTCACTCTTTTTTATCCAACTTCGAAAAGGAGGAGGATACTCAATTCGATGTGTATGTATTTTTTTTTTTCTTTATGTATGTTCACCGATTATGCCGAGACGGATGGACCAATCGGAACGAAACCTTTTGCATCTGGTAGAGTATGTCTCCCGATTGGTCCCGTTAAAAGAAATATTTTGCACTTTTTCATTCCTAACGACTTTTTTTTCTAAATGTATGCTCGCCGATTACTCCGAAACGGATGGACCAATCGGAACGAAACCTTTTGCATCTGGTAGAGCATGTCTCCCCATTGGTCCGGTTAAAAAAACATTTTATGTTTTTTATATACCCCGTTGGCATAGCACAGTAAAAGAACTGAACTGGTAGAACATTTTTAGACGTTGTTTTGAATGAATACGGAACCTAATCTCTTGTCGTCTGTCATAATGTAAAAAAGGAAATTCTAAGGATTCTAAACAACAAATAAAAATGTTTGAAGTGGTATAATTAATAAACGTTTGAATTGGAGGCTATGACAATGATGCAAAATTTGAAAACAATTTAAATGAAACTTACCCATTCGTTTCTAAATTAACTTGCTACGCTGAAAGCAAATAATTCCCACTAGGTCACTGTGTCGATTCTGGACATTCGACGAGGAAACAACCTCGCCTATTATTCATTCCTAAGTGCAATAAATGAGGGGAGTTCACTGACCCGATCATGAAAACGGCTGTTCTACCGAACGTGTTTCCTCGTTTCCCAGTGACAATTATCTGCTTTCAGCGTAATAAGTTAATTTAGGAACGAATGCGAAAGTTTTGTTTAAATTGTTTTCAAATTTTTCATCATTAACGTGGCTTCCAATTCAATCGTTTATTAATTATTCCATTTCAATCATTTTCATTTGTTGTTTAGAATGCTTAGAATTTCATTTTTTACATTATGATAGGCGATAAGAGATTAGGTTCCGCATTCATTTTAAACAACGACTAAAAATAATCTACCAGTTCAATTTTTTTATTGTGCTATGCCAACGGGGTGCCGAGCCGTTCGTTCGCGACCTACGTCAGGCCCGGTTTTCATAGCCGACATTGCAGTCCTTGAGCCCGCGCGCTGTACGCGCTTGGATCGGTCGGTGTTTTTTGTTAATAACTAGAAAAACAAGCCTTAACCAACATTTTAGAAAAGGAAAAAGTTGTTTAGAATCACCTTAGCAATCATTCCTCTTCGGCTGTAAAGGTAGTCGCGTGACACTCTGTATATCCGCGATGATCCCACTTGCAAAAATTTATGAAATTTGTTGTTTATTAACCATTTAAATTTGGTCAATATTTTTTCGATTTATGGTTATTAGCTAAGCAACACAAACCCAAAATCACCTCACACTATCCTACAAATACTACAGGTTCCACTAAAAAGTGTGGAATAAAATAATTTTTAACAAAAAACAAATCCGACTTCGAAATGCACTAAAAAGTGTTGTTGCGTCCGGATTATTTTCAATAATCCGACTGTGGCTAACATTTATTTTCATCTTCTTTCTGATAGTGTTGAATAGTTTAACCGTTTAATATACTGAATTCGTGTACCTCGTCGGTGCGCAGCACTTGGAGATAATCCCAGGCGAGGCACACAAAGGAGGCTATATTTAGTTCTTTCAAATAATACGAGTCAACCTTTCCTTGGGATGATTGCCTAGTCGAAACTACGCAGCGACAAAAACTTCGAAAGTCGAAACCGTTTAGGGAGAGGTATTATAAACATCCTTCGCCGCGCGGTTAAGCAGTGCGACGCACTTGGAAATTTCCCAAGTTAACCGTGCAACATAAAGAAGAATTTTCTTCTATTCTATTAGCGAGGTACCTCTCATACCTGCAAAGCATGCGTCAGTCGGTCCTTCCACCAAAGAATGAATGCAATTAAGAACGAAAGTGATTGGAATTGAACGAAATGAAACTGTTTGAATGATATTGGAATGCGAGGGTTTGCGTGACAACCGCTGTAGTTCGAAATTGTTCACGAATGTTCGAGACAAAGGGTCAATCGAGACAATAAACATCGTCGTTAAACGTTAAACGGAGAACGTTTCGAATATACGTAAATCGTCAAAATACGAATAACAACGTTAATAACTAATAATCGCGGAACGAATACTAACTAAATGCAACACGCATGTATCCGCAATCTGACGACGATTATAAAACACCGGTTGCATCTTGCGCAAACCGCTAAAAAGAGATTAACAGAATAATTAACGAATGAATAACAATTAACATTATTCAATTAATAGTCATTCAAAACAGTAAATCAAATATCTGTAATAAAATGAAGACCTCTTTCGATACCGGAAACGTCATTGTAAAAGCCTTTTTAATTAGCAAATTCGAATAAATTAAGTCGTAATAGATTTCAAATATTCCAGAAACTTTAGAATTGCGACGCATGAAATCCGCGTAGCGTTAGAGGGGTAGAAAGAAATGGACAACCTTAGACGAAGGTAGAAAGAAAAGTCAAGAAGGGATGAGAGAACTAGGAAGAGCGGCCAACTAGCCCAATACGCGCGGGATTTCCCTTCCGACACGTACCCTGATTTGCCGAATGATGTCCCCACTTTGGGCCCATGATCGCGGGTCGAACCCTGAGACACGATCGCTTGACTGAGGCAAAGCACTCTTCGTCGAAAAATCGCAAGGTGCGTGACGGGGAGCCCGTGTTCGCGTAGAGATAGAGTTGTTAGAAAAATCGCGTAATTAGATTGCTCGGCAAGTCCTCCTCAAGGCAGAGTGTCGAGAGTGTTTCGGTTCGCGGTTTTGTGACAAGGACTCATACGGATACGTTAAATTCATTTCACACTTTTCAATTTCTATCTTTTCTCTTTCGTTTTTATATCGTTCGTATATTAATTATTTTTCCTTTTCCGCGTCGCGTCGTTTTGCAAATAGTTTTGTATTCGTATCGTAATTAATCGTCCCGTAACACCGAAATAAAAGGCCGATCGCGAACGCGTAGTGCAAGTGGCAGTTTTCTCACCTCTTCTTTGGCTTCCAGATTTGTAGACGACACCAGCGACTAACCATACAAATCAAAGTCTTATCATATATTATTTTACATCGATCTTGGTAAGTTGTCCATTTCATTTTTATCCAATGCGACGAATCTGGACGTGGTGAGGCAAAACGGGCGATCTACGAAACCGTGTATTCTGGAAAGTTTCCCTCTAGATCATTCCGTTCAGTATAGAGACTCAAGGTATCGAAAATTAACGTTATTGAATAAATTCCGATTCACACGCAAAGAAGACGGCCCCACCAAACCGTGGCTCTGGTAATTTACCCTCTGGGACCGTTCTTTCTTTCTTTTTCGCGCTTAATTCTTCACAGAACATCGTCGCTCGAATCATCGAATCAATCAATCAATCAAACTTTAATTAACCAATAATCAATAGCTTCTTCTTTATAATATATTTATTTTCTCTTGTATTTCAACAGCTCGTATTTTCTGTTAACCAACCACCTTTAATGTCACGTTTATTTTTCTGAAATTATATTTTTGTTACACCTAACCAGTTTTAATTCATTTACGTTTCAAACACTTCCTTTCCTTCATTTTCACGCCTACCACCTTCGTACAAATTTACACGAGGAGGCCGTATGGGACTAGAGCATTGACGAACCTGATTAATCTCTAAATTAATCTATTAACTTATTTAACAACTCTTTTATTGTTCTAATCGTGAGTGATCCAACATCGTCACGAGCGATTAGGACTGGTGGCAGCGCTAATACCGTTCTCAACCGCGTATCAACCATCATTAATTTTCTCCTATTAATTTTCTTTTTTTTTATTTTGTACGTCGCGCGCCGTATCTCGCTCGCGACGTAACAGTGTCAAATAATTTCTATTTCATTTATACCAATATTCCATGCGTATTAATAATATCTACTCAATCGTTAAATAGGATACCAAACACATTTCAAAGTTTTCGGAGGCGGCGCAAAATTATAAACTTTTCTTTAACTAGGAAGATCCTAGTTCAGGGGTCGGCAACATATGACAAATGACCCATTTGATAATTTCAAGTAAACAACATTCAACGGGAATCAACATACCCATTGCGGATTAACTATACTGCAGTTCACGAGAGACCATACTTAACTCGCGCAGCTGAGTAGGTTTCGGGACATTTTTAATGACGTGTGTGATATAATTTTTTCTTTGAAAAATAATAGAAATTTCATTGTATCGTGTATCTTTTCCATACCCTCATCGTGTATCAGTTATCGTACGTCATATATTTCTATCCACCATTTAAATGATCGCAAAGTAAAAAGCAAGCTGAAGAGAGGAATGACACACGTTATTAAAAATGTCCCTAGACCTAGTGAGCTGCGCCAATTAAGTGTGGTCTCTCGAGAATTGCAGAATACATGTACATCAGAAGTGCTACCAACATCTGATACAATCGTTACAAATACGAATGTTTTCTGCTGTATCTATAACGTTTCGAATTGTTTTGTTACGACTTATTAATTACCAGGTTTGCCATACCGCAGTCAAATCGTTATTGGCAGCATCGTATATTCGGGTATTTTTAATTTTGCGCCGCCTCCGAAAAGTTTGAAATGTATTTGGTATCCTATTTAACGATTAAGTAGATATTATTAATAGCTATGGAATATTGGTATAAATGAAATAGGAATTATTTGACACTTTTTAGTGCATTTCGAAGTCGGATTTGTTTTTTGTTGAAAATTATTTTATATTTTATCTTATTGTATTTATTATATTTTATTTTATTCTACCATCTTGACTTATCACCTACCTATTATCTAGGTATATATCTTCGTTTCACTCTTTTTTTTGACTTTATTTTCTTTTCTTCTCTCTTCATTATATTTTATTTTCTTCCTTTTGTTTATTTTACCTATTTATTTGTTAGCTAGGCTTTAACTATTGACTGGGGAGTCGCTACATTTTGTATCAGGATTCGTTGTTTTATTTTATTGACTGTCCTATATATTTTATTTATCTAGCTATTTATTTTACTGTTTATTTCAATATGAGTATGACGACGAACCCCCAGCCGAGTTGCACCGCTCGAGGCAACGAAGTTATCATTACCTTCCCCCCTCCTGAAACCTTCCTGTGCCCCTTCTGCAATGAGGGGGCACCCCCATCTAGAATAAAAGTGGCCGTGTACCAGCGGCACAAGGATTTAGGCAAACACCTGCGCATCCACCACCATGGCGCTAGCAGGAGGTGGGTCTGCGGAGTGTGCTTCTTTACCGACGACAGTGCTTATGCGCTGAGGAAGGTGAGGAAGCACCACGCAGACTCCCATGCAAATAGTGCAGTGCCTCGTGCCGCTGCGACGCGGACATCTGCCCCCGCGGGAAGGGTGAGCAGCGGTGCACTCTCGGCTGGGGGGGGATTCAGCCGAGGAGCGACCCTCTTTTGACGTGGCCTTGCCCGAGACGACGCAGAGGCCCTCTCCGTCCCCACTGGAAGCGGCGGCACCCACCACGCGTGGAGGCGCGCTCGCGCGCACCAAGAAATCTACTGCCTCAGCCAACTCCCGGACCACGGTAACTGCCAAACCAAGCAGTGCGCCGAAGAGGAAACCGGTCATCACTTCCTCGGTGACGGGGAGGAATCTACTGACGGGCTGGCCCATTAAGAAAACAGCGGCAGCGACAATAACAACAACGACAACAAGAAAGAGCGGGACGCCGTCCAGCACCGCTGATGGACGACCTCCATCCACGGGGGGTCCCGCCACCCCGCCGACCGTGGATCTTACCACACCTCCAGCGGGGACCGGCGCCGCCAAGAGGACCAGCGGCGGGTCAGTGCCAATGAGGAGGCCGAGCGGGTGTGCATCCATCACCTTGACCCCTCCCGTAAAGGAAATGGAGAGAAGCCCGGGGACGAAGAGAAGGAGCACCCAGGCTACGACGGTGCCTCCTCAACCTGGCCTGCCCCAACGGACAGCAGCCAGGAAGGTGACCCCCGCCGTCACCTACGCTGAACTAACCAGAGGCACGTCGACCGTCACCACAACTATGACGACGAGGAGGATGGCACGGGCGACCTCCCTCCCGCCTGTGCCGAGAAACGACAGAGATGGGGGCGCATCTACCACCCATGCGCCCTCCACCATGCCAGTGACGGCGCCGTGCACCTTCGCGACGGCGAGGACATTGACCTTAACGACGACCTCGGTCTATAGCAAGCCGGTGGCCGTCGTCACCGTCGCTACAAGAAGAAGTGGGGGGGGGGGGGGGGGAATCTCGCCGAGGGGGCTGAAGAAAAAGATCCAGGAAGACACGGTGCTCCTGGAGTCTGCGACGACGACCAGGGCGCAGGCTGCCAGGGCAACCACCGAGCCCCCTCGTCCCCCCACCCAGGATAAAACAAACAAAGAAGAGGAGGAGCCCACCAGCGGATATGGGCCCTGAGACGGTGAGCGACACGGCCACCCCCACAACACCGGAGGAGCGCCCTGTGACGAGTAGGAGTACCCGGGCGAAAACCCTTTCGCCTGGGTCAACACAAGAGAAGAGGAGGGGGGACGGAACTACCATCTTAGCGTTCCCCGCTACAGGGCGCCCCGGGAAAAGAAGGATTCTCCCAGCTATAGCCGAGGCGTCGCCAGTGGTCACCGCGGCGCCGATAAAGGAAAAGGGGAATGAGAAGAAGGAGCACGAAGAAGAAGAGAAGAGAGAATGGCGGGTCTTCACGCCGCAGATCAGGAAGAGAAGGGTTGGACGGCGTGAAGAGGAGAGAGCGACGACAACCCCGTCATCGAGGACGCAGACGCGGCAGCCACCTCGAATACGTAACGAAGGGGCTGAAGAGGAAGTGGTCCGGGTACCGCGCGTGGTGGAGGCCTCCGTGGCGACGGAGCAAGGGCCTCCAAGTAATAAGGTGACCATTGATAGGGGAACTAGCCCTGTCAATTTTAATATTAATAATAACAATAGTTCTAGTCATTGTTGTTGTGAATGTCCTAGGTTAAGTAACGTCGCCAGCAGTCTGACTAATTGCCCCGGATCAAACCGGGGCTCTGTTTTCAGATACGCGAACGGGCTGAGCAGGGGGGCCGAGAGGGCACCCGTAATAACGCAAACCCAAGAGATACCCACGAAACGAGTACAAAAGGAGTACCCCCCAGAGGTCGGGCCCCACAGATGCCCGCGACGCACCGGCGAGGGAGAATGACCCCCCCCCCCCCCCCCGCCTTCGCCTGAGCGCCGGGGATCCCGGAGAGGGCGTGACCCGCTCCTACCGGTACTCCTACCAACCGCGAGGAATATGTTCGGGAGGCGACGCGCATTCAACGCTTGTTCCGTGCTAACCGGAAGCGTGCGGTGCGGGAGGTCCTGAAAGGGTCCTGAAGTGTACGCTCCTCGGGATCGTGCGGGGCCCCTCCCGACTATCCAATACGAGACAGCACAGGAATGTGACGCTCTGGTGTCGGCATGTACGGCCGCCGAGGTGAGCCGCCACCTGGACCGGATGAAGAAATCTACTCCGGGTCCCGACGGCGTAACCTACGGTGTTTTGCACGATGTCGACCTAGGCGCCACGCTTTTAACGGCGTTGTTTAACGCCTGTCTCAAGATGGAGCATATTCCGCGCGTTTGGAAGGAGTCTAACACCGTTCTTATTCATAAGAAAAGTGATCAGGATGACTTGTCGAATTGGAGACCTCTCACGATGGGCGATACCCTGCCCAAACTCTTCGCCGCTGTAATGGCCGACCGCCTCACCGTAATTAACCGACGGCTCTCACGAGGCCAAAAGGGCTTCCTGCCGTACGAGGGGTGCCTCGAGCACAACTTCGTGCTGCAGGAATGCATCGCCGACGCTCGGAGGAAGAAAGGGGAACTGGTGGTGGCGTGGCTGGATCTTTCCAATGCTTTTGGATCGATCCCGCACGCCACTATCTTGGAGTCGGTCTCCAACGCCGGGGCACCGCGGGCGATCACAAATATCATCGCCAGCCTGTACACAGACTGTGCGACGAGGGTCCGCACCTCTGAGGGATACACGGAAAGAATCCCCATCCAATCAGGGGTAAAACAGGGATGCCCCCTCAGCCCCATCCTGTTCAATCTTGCAATTGAGCCCTTACTCCGCGTGGCCGAGGGATCGACCGGTGGTTACGAGATCGCGGGTGAAACGGTCGATGAGCTCGCATACGCGGATGACCTCACGCTGCTGGCGACATACGAAGAGGAGATGCGGAATATGCTGCACAACATTGAAGTAACTGCCAACAACTTGGGTCTCGCCTTCAACACGAAGAAGTGTGTAACTCTACACTTACGAGGCCGGGACGACGTACTGGACACCGTGTACTGCATCCAGGAGAAACCCGTTCCGGCTCTGGGAAAAGGGGAGCCCTACTAGCATCTAGGGGTCCCAACCGGGGTTCAGCTCAATCAGACGCCCTACACCACGATCCGTGGCGTGTTAGAGGACCTGAGCGCGGTGGACCAGTCATTCCTCGCCCCATGGCAGAAGATCGAGACGGTGGCGACATTCATTGTCCCGCGTTTCGATTTCCTGCTCAGGGGAGCCAATATACGGCGAATGGCCCTGTCGGAGCGGACGGTCAAGCTATGGATCCACTTTCCCCAGCGCGCTAGCCCGGAAGTAGTCCACATTCCCCCGTCACTGGGAGGATGTGGACTCCCTCCGATAGCAGACCTCGCTGAGGTCACGGCCGTGGCCCACGCATTCAGGATGCTGAATGCTAAGGACCCGGTCGTGACTCGCATCGCGAGGTCCACGCTGGAAGCTGCCGCGAGCGAGAAGCTTCGTCGAGCTCCGACTGATCGGATCTTGCCAAGTACCTGTCGGGCTCTTTGGCCGGGGACTGGTCAAGACCAACGGTCGTTCGTCGTTTTGGTCGAGGGTGCGGTCCGTCGCGCTGAGATCCGTAGCGCGTCTCGGTTTTCGCTGGGAGTGGTGCGATGATCGAGCTGAACTCGCGATTGTGATGGAATCCCGAAACGGACGTCGGGTAGTCGTGCCGCCTCTTGCCAAGGCACATGTCATCACCAGGATGAGGGCTGCAGTGACGGAGCACTGTGTGTCCTCGCTTCTTCGGAAGCCGGACCAAGGGAAGGTTTTCCAGGCAATCACCCAACATGCGGCGAGCAATCGCTTCATGAGGGGTGGTGCGTTTATCCGCTTCGCTGATTGGAGGTTTATTCATCGCGCCCGTCTCGACGTGCTCCCGTTAAGCGAAGCCCGTCGATGGGGGAGCGATGATAAGCGCTGCAGGCGATGCGGATACACGCTGGAAAGCCTTCCTCATGTGCTCTGCCACTGCGGTCCTCATTCTGCCGCCAGGCAGAGACGGCACGACAACCTCGTCATGAGGCTGAGTAGGGTGATCCGGCTCCCCGGTGAGATCCGGGTCAATAGGCGTGTTCCCAGGGCGTCAGGAGAGTCTTCGTCGCTTCGCCCGGACATTGTAGTCACGCACGAAGCGTCGAAGACCATAGTTCTGGTCGATGCATCCGTGCCCTTTGAAAATACGATGCAGGCCATCGTAGACGCGCGTATGGAGAAAATTAATAAATATCAATTCCTTGCAGATTCTCTAAAAGGGCGCAGCTACAAAGTTTACTTAGATGCATTTATCGTGGGCTCCCTGGGCGCCTGGGAGCCGGGGAACGAGTTCCTCCTGGAATTACTCAGAATTTCACCGCGATACGCGTCTTTAATGCGCAAACTTATGATAGCAGAAACAATCGCGTGGTCCCGAGACATATACGTCGAACATGTCTCGGGCATTAGACAGTACACGGTGTCCAGTACTGAAAACCATAATGACAATAACAGGGTCAACGTCGACGAACTGGAAGGCGAGGCCCGCGTACCCTCATCTTCTCCTCACGTCTGAACACCGAGAATAAATTACACGCAATATGCCTTGTCTTCTTCTCTTCTTTTTGTTCTCGTCTTTCACTCTCTTATTCCGATTACTTTTGTTTTGCCAACCCATCTAGCCCAGGCTCTACTCGGTGTTCTACATATTACTTCTCCTTATTCTACTTGCGCTACTCTTGTCTCTACTGTCTTCTTTTGCTTATACTCATGACTGGGTCTAATCCTAATTTTCTAGTCATATCTATATTTATTGAATAACTATATTCGTAGTCTATGCTTATACTTATACTATATCTATACTATATCTATATCTATATTTACATTTATTTCTATTTATATCTATTCTCATGCACCTGCGCAAAACTAATAACTATATTAAAAGAAGACATAAGCGGGTCAATAGCTCCTTCTTTCTAATATTTAAATGGCGAACCTCGCACGACACGATAAACGCGACGCATGCAACGGGAAAATGTTCCCGCTGCACTAGACTATTTTTTTTGCTCATTGCTTCTGAAGGGCTACGCCCTAGACTGCTGTATGTGTACCCCCCCCCAGAGGCCCGCCTCTGGGGAAACATTAATTGTTAAAATAAAGCGCAATTTATCTGTTCTTATCAGCTTAATATCTGATACGCTCACCATCAGGGAGTCAGAATATTAACCTTATTTATGGAATTGGTCGGACTCCGGGGCTTGCTCCGACTCCGACACGGGTCGTACCTGCCTTGCAGTGCCGCAGGACGCGGCCCAGATATACTATCTGAAACACATTGCATTCTTCTTTCTAAAATATTGTGACTCCTCTTTTCTATTCTATCCTATTCTAGTGCTGTTTTGTATTTTTATTTCTTATCCGCCATCGCTTTCGTGCATGGCTTTTCCAACGGCAGTGCGACTCGCTCAGCACAGCGGCGACTGACTGCGCGGTAAGTGGAGCTTGGGAGTCTGGTGGTGGTTTTCCGTAGTGTTGCGTTACCGTAGAGTGGTATCACCTGAAGCAGGCAAAGCGTTGTCGACTCCAGGCGGACTGTTTCGATACATCAAAACCCTTTCGCGTCGTATCCGATTCCGGTGCGACTTTGCTCGCGTTTGCTTTGTTTTGGTTTATATTTAGCTGTTACCCGTGAGAACGCTGGTCGTTTAAACTGATAACAGCTGTTGTCCCACTAACCGACTTACCGAAATCCACTTTTTGCTCTAGTTTTTGTGCTCCCGTATAGACTAAACTTAAACGTTTAGACCGTTACGGGTAGACTTTTTCCATTATTCTAGCTATTTAGCTAGAAATTTTTCGATTTGCAGTAGGTTAATTAGCTTTTTTCCGATTAACTATCGAGGTACGCAGGTCCCTTTACAACTTGTGTAACTCGATATTCACAGCTCAGTCCCCTGTGTGCGATAATTTGCAGATTTAATTTGCAAATTATCGCGGGGAGCGACTCGGACGGTCTTCTTTTCGTTCCGCTCGTTTTGTTTTTATTTTCTGATCTCTAATTTAGTCACTAGATTAAGGTTTTTATTTTATTTTATTTTATTTTATCTATTATTTTGATTTATTTATTTTATTTCTATTTATTTTCGTATAGTTATTTCGTTTCTTTTTATCTCTGCGACATATATACCATAGGTATATATACCCGTTTTATTTTTTTTGATTTTATTTTATTTCCTTTATTTTATGTTATTTATTTATCTCTTTAGATTTAATTTTTAAGTACTGACTGGGGAGTACCTACGCTTTTTTCTTTTACCATATAACTACTGATTTATCTTATATATTTCTCGGAGTGCCCCAACCCCCGAAAGGGGCGCGGGGAACCAGGACGACCTTTAGTCGATCCAGGCTGAGCCCCCACCGAGTGCGTCTCCGGGTGGCACATAGGAGGACGACTGGGTGCGTGAAGTCGGCCCCGAGTACCATAGAACGCCTCGCCTCTGGTGACCGGGACACGAGGAAGGTGCGCCTACGGAGTGCCCCGGCCAACGGGTGCTATAAGGGACCCCTGAGGGCCTAAAAACCCTCGGAGGGGAACTAAAGCCCCGTCGCGGACCAGCTCTCCAAGCTAAGGTGTAAGCCATCGTGCCGAGAGCTGGATGGCACCGGGGTAATGGTGTCACGAACGATGCCCTTGGGGTACCAGGCCCCCCCTCATTGTATCTAGCCTTACCCCTGTAAGCGGGCTCTGCAGGGGTGGACCATACTTCCCGACTACTCGTGGGACACACACGGACAACCTAAACTAACATAAATTCGCAAACAACACGCAGACAAACACGGACACGAACACGGACACGAATACAAGAACAAACACGGACACGAATTCAAGAACAAACACAAACACGAACTCACCCGGAAGCGGTACGGTTGAAGAGGGAAGGGACCCAATTTTGGGGACCGCCTCCGAAACACCGCCGACGGGCGTCTTTGGGGAGAGCACGTCCGCGGCAGGCGAGATTACAACCTTGCCGGCGTTAGACATGCTCACCCTCAACGAGGAGCCTTCCTCCGACGCGACCGGGGCCGACCAGGGAGAAACCCCGGAACCGAACCCGGAAGCATGGAAGAAGGTGAAGCTCAGTGGGGCAGCGAGGAAGAGGGCCCGTAGGGCGCGCTTAGCGCTGCCAGGGACCTCCGGTGAGACTGCCACCACTGAAACCACACGCAAGGCTGGGGTGGCCCCTCCGACGGTCGCTGCAAGAGGAGGCCCGGTTATCGGGAAATCCCTCGCAGGGACGTCGCAGGCGGGCGGCAAGGGGCCGGATGGTAAGGGGCTCAAAAGGACCCGACCATCCATTTCCCCAAACACCCAGCCATGCGCTAAAAAACGGCAAAGGATCTTTCCTTCGCCAATAAGCTTCAAGGAGGCGCTGGCGGCGGAGAGGAGGCTGGCAATCCCGCCGGCCAACTACCCCAAGTCGACCCTCACTGAGGCGCAGGCTTCCACCATCGAGCAGGCTCCAAAAGGGGGCACCATGCCGCGCTTCGACGAGTACCGGTTCGGGGGGGGCCTGCTCCTAGTGACCTGCACGGACGTCGGAGCGGTGGAGTGGCTGAGGGTCACTGCCGCCAGTATTAAGCCTTGGAAGGGAGCGGACCTTCAGGTGATGGATGGCCGGCACATCCCGAGGCTTAAAAGGATGGTCACAGTCATCCCCGGCCCTCCGGTGGAGACGGAGGCCATACTAAGACTGATGGAAGGTCAGAACCCAGGGCTCCGCACTAACCTTTGGAGAGTGTGGAGCCGGAGAGAGAGACCGAACTCGGTGACTCTCGTCCTGGGGGTTGACCCTACATCGCATGGTCTCATCGAGACGCAAGGCTTTAAGGTCCACGTGGGACTGCGTAGGGCCCTCTTTAGAGAGGGACCTGTCGGGATCACGGAGGACCCGAAAAACGCCAAAGTAGTCGCCGGGAATAAACCGGGACCAATAGCCCCGAGGATGGAGGAAGGGAAGGCGAGGGTAAGCGGAGTGGACAAAGGTGAAGGGGATCCCAGGGTGCTGGCAGCGGTGCCCTCGGAGACCCTCGCCCCCCACACCGACACCATCCCACCCACCTCACCCCGAGGCAGTTACATAGAAATGGCGGCTGCCGGACCGAAGGACCGAAGGCCGCCGAAACGCAACCTGCGAATAGTGGGAGCATCCCCAAGGCAGGTATGTCAAGGGCGACTACGGCGGAGGCAACAGAACGGACCGGGCTTCTGGGTGTGCAGAAGGGTAACCAACGTACCCTAATACACACCCTGAAGGCCAGTACCAGGGGAAGGAGAGGGACGGGCCCCGGTAAGGGTTCCCCTCATGAGTAGGTGCAATGGGCTGCGGCGAGGAACATATCACACCTACTCTCACTAAGCGAGACCGGACCACATCTGACACCAACAAGGTGCCAGATGGTACCAGGTTCTCGCAGATTAACCTGCAACATTGCAAGGCGGCAACAGACATTCTCCTGCGTCGCCTAACGATGGGGCAGACATATATAGCCCTCATACAATACCCTTGGATCTACAAGGAACGTTTAGGGGGGCTAAATACGGGGTGCGGCTCACTCTATTATGATGCCACATCCACAAGGCCCAGGGCCTGTATCTTCGTCAAGGAGATAGCGGCCCTGAAACTTAACGAATTCTGTACAGCTGATCTTTCAGCGGTTAAGGTTAAACTTAACCTCGGTGGGAATACATTAGAGCTGGTGGTATGTTCGGCGTACCTTCCGTATGACTCTGAGGACACTCCACCTACGAGGGAACTCTAAGTACTGGTAGATCACTGTGCTGTCAATGGTCTGCACCTGGTGATCGGCTGCGATGCTAACTCGCACCACACCGTATGGGGCAGTACCAATACCAATGGTAGAGGCACAGCACTGCTGGAGTACCTCGTCACCACGGGCTTGGAGATCCTTAACATAGGCTCCTCCCCCACCTTTGTTACCTCCCGCAGACAGGAGGTGATTGACCTGTCCCTGGGCTCCGCCAAGGTGGCACAGGTCATCAAACATTGGCAGGTACGGGATGAGAGCACACTCTCGGACCACCGCCTTATTACTTTCAAACTAACAGGTGGCACTGGTGAGTCTCACAGGAACCCAAAGGCCACGAGTGATGCCCACTTGGACGCGTCCCGATTGGACGGTCCTGCTTGGACGCGTTTCTTTTGGACGCGTTCCTTTTGGAAGTCCAGCCGTTTGGACGCCGTGCCGTTTGGACGTCGTGCCATTTGGATTCGTACCATTTGGACGCCATATGTTTTAAAATCATTGCTTTTGGGAGTCGGCAGATGGTGGTATTGTTCGTCCATTTAAATTCCTATGCTATTTGAATGCGTATGCATGCTGAAGTATATGATTACATACGTGGTCAAAAATATTAAATTTGGTAGTGAATTTAATTTGTATGTGGATTTTATGTTGAGGCTTGTACGAAATATTCTTGTATTTTTTAAGAAAACAGTATAAGAAACGAGATGTCCAGTGTCTTGACAATCCGACTGACAAGGCAACAACGGGAACTGATATACTCCGATTTTGATGAAACTTTGCATAAATATTTACTAGACCTGTTTATGAAGATAACCGTAATCCGTTGGTGCCCGTTTTTCACTTTGAGGGAGATACCAACCCATTTATCCGAACCGCCCTTCCTATATACGTGCTTATAAATCGTAAACAGCAAAAGATATAAAAAAAATAGTTGAAATAAAAGTTATATCGTTTCTTGAGGTCTATAAAGCTGCGTGTAAGTTTTTATTTTAAATCATCCTTTTTGCAAAATTGAATTCCCCCTCCCCCTGCGTTTTGAAAATCTGTACTCTTTTTTCAATCAATAACAGCGCCTATTTATTATAAATTCAACGATGTATTATAGTGTATAGTTGTTTTGATTATTCCGATGGAATTTTTGATTTTAGTTGTTTGATTTGTCTGTATTGATCGCTAACTCGACTTATAGTACTTGCGATGTTGATAGAACCTATATACGTTTCACAATATATTTGCATTTAGATAAAATCGTAATAACAAGCCATTTATTGTAGGCGCATGATATTTTTTAAAAAGGTAAACACGTTATTCCCGAAACACGTTCAAAAATTCGGATTTTACTCTATCGATGTTTCGTGATGCTCTTGAAAGTGGATCCATAATCCATGATATTGATATTCGAAAATAGGCGTTAGAAGCAAAAGAAAACATTGATTTGCCAACATTTAAAGCAGGAAAGTGGTGGATATTTAAATATAAAAAACTGTATGGAATAATTTCGCGTAGAATAACAAAATTTGTAACTTACCGGGAACGTGAAAATTCTCAAGAAATTGCGACGACAGCCGCGGATCGACGTCGCGCATCGCGGGCCCCCACCGCGGCGGCATCCCCACTCCCGTGCGAGTAGACTATAAGTGGGACCGATCGATGCGCGGATCGATGAGTTGCCTCGGGGCTTCGGCCCCGAGGGGACCTCCTAGGAGGTCCGGACCGGAGCACCAGAGCTCTCGACGCCATGGCTGACCTGGCGAAGAGATCTATGGCCGACGGGCCGTAGAAATTCACTATGCTACGACCTGGCAGCTCCCATAGGTCCAGCGGCCGTAGGCGCCTAGCTTCGTCAGTCCCGAGGTTGACCCGGGGTCACGAAGCTAGTGCGCGTTCATAATCTCTGCCGGTGCTTCCACGGGGATTCCGAACGTTGGCCTACCCGGCACCGCATTTTGCCTTTGGCAGGCGATTCCGTCCAGTTTCGTGGCGCTACTCATGCTGGCCAGGATTGGTCGTCGTCTCGTTCGCTGTTCGGTTCTACCTCGGCGTACGAGAAGACGAGCCGCGTGAGGCAAGCGGGCAGCAACTCTACCGCAGCGCGATTCAATAAATCACCGTCGGGCCAATCCTCTCCCGACTTTGCGTTTGCGTTTGCGTTTGCGTTTGCGTTTGCGTTTGCGTTTGCGTTTGCGTTTGCGTTCGCGCTCCGCTCAGCGCTTTCACCCCGCGCCCCGACATTGCGCCGTTAGATTGTAAGACCGCGTAGCAACGGCTGCGAACCGCGCTAGATTTAAGCCGCGTGACTTTCTGTGACGGACCAGATTCCGACCGTAGCTAGTAAGTCCTGTACATTAGTCTTAAGTATTGGCTCCACGCGTCTAACAACCAGCGCGTCTTCTGTTTGTAGTTGCCGAGGCAGGAATACGCCGCCGGACCGGCACGGCGGGGACAGACCGTGGCCCTACACTGTAGTCAACGATAGTTCCTTTCTTCAAGAAACATATATATATTTTTCTAATGTATCCGCCTCGTTATTTACCGACCTGTTCCCTTGCGAACCCTGGCACGGTGAAACCGCCGCGATGCGCAACGCAGTGCGCACTGAACCAACCGACCCCATTACAAAATAGATACAGTTATCGATAATTTTATTCAAGTTGTGAAACCGAATATTAATAGTTATAGTATAAAAAATGTATTTAATTCGGACGAAAGTGGTTTTAATTTAGAACTTCATTCTGGTCGAACGCTAGCTGCAAAGGGATCAAAAACCATTGAAGCTGTCGTACAGTCCATATCATCAACCATTCATAGTTATACCATACAACCTACTGTATCTGCAAATGGAAAATTGCTTTCACCGCTTTATATAATTTTAAAGGAATCAAGCGGACAGTTCGGACCAAGAGTAAAGAAAGTTTATTCAATGCTCCAAACGTTCATGTTTGTATCGGAATGGTATAGGGGTCGAGAAAATTCCTGACTCGGTTTCCTTTTCGGCTGGAGTCCAGCCACGTTTAATGTTACCGTCAACGATACAATGAATTCACAACTGGATCACGCACGGCAACAAACACGAATACACAGAACAACGAGACGCAACGAAAAACGAGAAACGGACGACACGGAACGAAATGGTCAAAATTGGACTCGGTGCACTTAGTGTTCGGAAAATCGATATGAATTTTGGACTCGCGTCTATGTTCTTCTCGCTTCGGATGATTAATAATTCGCGAGAGCGGAACGATCCTCGAAGCCGCGGGAGCGGTAACCGGCGCCGTGACGTCACGAGCCAATTAGCGCTTGACATTTGGTCGGTGCGTCAACAAGACCCAATAATCGGCTCACGTTAATCCAATTTGGATTAACGGGCCCGGTGCCTCTCGATCCTTCCAGAACGCGAAGAAAAGGAGTTTCCGATTCTCGCACGTTCTGAAAGGAGAGCGAGAGACGGAGAATGACAACAAACCGTTGGCTTCGAGGATAGCTCGCTCTCGCTCGCTCTCGCTTGCTCCGATACTGAACAATGTTTCTGCTTCAAAATCTGGCAAATTAACTTCAGAGCACTTTAAAGCTTTGTTTACTGAAATATTTTTAACAAACGTGGGATCCCGAAGCGTTCTCCTACTAGATTCATGGAGTGGACACTGTCCAAATGTTTTGCAAGATCTTGTTCCTGAAGGAAACAAGTACTTTTTCTGACGATACCGAAAAAGACGACCGGAAGACTATAGCCTCTTAATATTCTTGGTTTTCGAATATGGAAAAATTTCATAAAAAGTTTTTCCGATCAGGTCATTTTATTGAATCATGACGTTATTTTACATCAACGAAATAATATCATAAAACTCCAATCTCTTGTACATAATCAGTTGTCTTCACCTAGATTCCAAAATTTGTTTAAGCATTTGTGGTACAAAAGTGGATATATAGAAGAACGTTCGGCACGCTATGAAAATCCAATCAATTATTGTTTTACAAAACAGGTTGACAAAATTCATTGGTGCGATATATACGGAGAATTAGCTATACTTCTTTGTGCTTGGTGTAAAAAATATTTATGTTTCAAACACTTTTTTGAAGAATTTCATTACTGTAAAACCTATGTCGAATAATATTGGTTGTTATATACATGTACAATAATATTATATTATAATAAAAATTAAAGTCAGAATAAGCGAAATATGTATAGGAGTAGATTTAACGAACACAGTATGGATGAATGAGTGTTACTGTATCAAAAACTCTTACTGTACATTTTCAGCTTATTTTTATATGTAGATTAACCGTCTTTTCAATTGTACTACTACATCGGAAATACTCTGTATATTGTAGAAAGTCTACAGAATAAATGTACTTCATCACATGATGATGACGTTAATCTTGCAATTATGAAAATGACATGTAAAGCGGATGGTAAAATGATTCTTATCAAAGATCTTATCAACGTTGCAAGTATAAGTTGAGTTAGCGGTCAATACAGACAGATCAACAAACTTAAATCAAAAATTCCATCGGAATAATTAAATCAACACCATAATACATCGTTGAATTCATAATAAATAGGCGCTTTTATTGATTGAAAAAAAGTAAAGTTTTTCAAAACGGAGGAGGAAGGAGAATTCAATTTTGCAAAAAGGATGATTTAAAAAAAAAACTTACACGCAGCTTTATAGACCTCAAGAAACGGTATAACATTTATTTCAACTATTTTTTTATATCTTTGTTCTTTACAATTTATAAGCACGTATATAGGAAGGGCGGTCCGGATAAAAGGATTGATATCTCCCTCAAGGTGAGAAACGGACATCAACGAATTACAGTTATCTTCATAAACAGGTCTAATAAATATTTATGCAAAGTTTCATAAAAATCGGAGTGTATAGATTAGAGTAGAGGAATATTTACAAGGTAGTTATTCAGATACCAGAGGATCATTCATTCACGTATTGCATGTAATAGGACAAAAGATACAATAATATTGAATAGTTATTCAAATGTACTAGTTTGTTTTGTTTCATTAATAGTGTATAAGTATTTGACAATGCGGCATGACATGGTGCGTAGCATTCTCATTGCAAAGTAATATGTACCTATTTGCCGCAGTAAGAGGAGCATATAATAGAGGCTTATCAGTAAATAATTGCAGTCAAAATCAAAAGTTGGATATATTTAACATTATTTGGTGAGTAGTTTTGTGCATTAGAGGTATAGTACTATCGCTGTGAATTCTATTCACATCTACCATTTCCACAGCCTATAATTGATTTGAGCGGCTCTCATGACCTTAATTGGATGAAGCGGAAGAATAATATGCTTGTTTCATAAAATAACTAAGGTCAAATAGTTATGTGTAACGTTTGACAGGTATAGGTTATAGTGAAAAACATGTGGAAATTGAATGCAGTTACTTTCTTACAAGATATATCTGGAAATATGTTCAAGGTAAAAAAAATATTAAACCATATTTTCTTCAATACATTCTTTATTTCAAATTAATGTTGTTGAGTACAATGTATGAATATATAATAATACGATTTCTTTTTCTTTATTTTCAGCGTTTATTCAGATATTGATGCGGAAATTACAATCAAAAAATTATGGAGTGGAAAAGTTGAATAGATACATTAAAGAAATTGAACAGTGTGGAATAAAATAATAGGACAAATAAGAAAAATGTACCCTGAAAACAGATGCAATTACTTTCTCGCAGGATATATCAGGAAATATGATTAAGGTAAAAAAACATTTGTATCGAAACAATTTAGGATTTTCACTGAGTGCCTCGATGACTCACGGGTACTATCCTGACGAGGATACGGAGTGAGGGTTTGGCAAAAATAGCAAAGACAAATGCGAACGGTTCCGTTATGTTGAGTAGGTATTTAGTTTATTAGCGGCCACCTCCACTAGTCACTCACGGTACAATTTTTACTCGGATTCAATGGGTTAAACTGCAAAGTTTAGGTCTGACGGTTGAACGGCGGTTGGTCGATTCGAAAAAAAAAGAAACAGCTCGGTAATGTGCGATCGTCAGGTTAAAACTTCGGTTTTATTATGTTAGTAATTGCTGGGGGGTGGTATATATATAAACATAGGTTCGATGGATCGATCCTCGTTCGATAGATCGATCCTATGGTGGGATGCGCACGAGTTGCTATTATCCGACGGCGTCGATGACGTATGTTTGTCACTTACGTTATAATCAGGAGCGTAGCACCTATCGAGATGCCCGATCCGCGGAGGAATCTTTTTTTTTTTACTATCCCGAAACAACATTAAATTTTATTGCCTCTAATATATTGTTTATTTCAAATTACAGTTGTTAAATATACTATATGAATACATGTGATTTCTTTTCCTTTATTTTCAGCGTTTGATCAGACATAGAGTCTGATATTCAATTTATAGAGTCTGATATCTAAGTTTGATATTCAATTTCACATATTGTCGAGAACAATATTTTACTTGAGGTCGCTTTATGTTTTCTTAGTCGCTCGCTGCTTAGAACTAATCTATTCCAAGTCGGTCGCACCTGATCAGCTGGAGATATAACATAACGCGAGCACGGTGACGTCACTCTAATGTCGTTCGATACATTGTCAAGTGGGGGGGGGGGGGGGGCTTCGACGTGGAATAGGAAAGGTAAATGGCCCGCTGTGCCGCCTTCTTGCCGCAACATTCACTCTAACCTATACCTGTCAAATGTTACAAATAACTATTTGACCTTAGTTATAAGACAAGCGTATTGTTCTTCCGTTTCATCCAATTAAGGTGATGTGAGCCGCTCAAATCAATTAGAGGCTGTGGACATAGTAGATGTGAATAGATTTGACAGCGATAGTAATATACCTCTAATACTCAAAACTATAATGTTAAATAAATACCAAATAATGTTAAATATATCCAACATTTGATTCTGGCTGGAACTGAATTATTTATTAATAAAACTGTATTATATGCTCCTCTTACTGCGGTAAATAGATAGATATTACTTTGCAATGAGAATGCTACGTACCATGTTGTTCTCGGCAAGTGTTGGATTTTTTGGAATGCCGTGGATTCCGTCTTTTCAAAGATGTGAGCGTCGAGGAGAAGAAGAACGACACAGCTACGTGGTCACTAATTGTGTATTAATTGTATTTTGTACACAATGAGTCGGAATTAAACACTACGCGAATTACAATTGTGTTTTAATTGAGAATTTCGATTCACTGAATTCGCGGTGCAAGGCACTAAATTTAAATTGAAAATACTCGAAACTCGAAAAAGAAAGTCTTGGTCGTTGGTCGCTGATGTCGCTTGATAATCGTTCACTCTAAATTGCTTTCGCATTAATACCGTAACGGTTCAAATTCGGAGTTTTAATACTCGCGGCGCTCGGATCGGTGATTAGACAGCGCAACAGCGATTACACTTACTCATTAGGTTACAACGGGATTGTCGGCCCGGGTTATCGACCGAGATCTATTCGGCTGAGTTTGAAGAGCGAAACTCGTACACATGTCATGCCGCATTGGCAAATACTTATGCACTACCAATGAAACAAAACAAACTAGTACATTTGCATAATTAGACAATATTATTGTATCTTTTGTCCTATTATATGCAATACGTGTATGAATGATCCCCTGGTATCTTAGTGACTACCTTATAAATATTCCTCTTCTCTAACCTATACATGTCAAACGATATACATAATTCACTGATCTTAGTTGTTTTATGAAACAAGCTTTGCTACACACCGTGTTAAGTCGGATTGTCAAAAACTGGACATCTCGGTTCTTAGACTATTTTGTTAAAAAATATAAAAATGTTGCGCACAAGACTCAATAAAAATTCCACATATACATTAGATTCACTTCCAAATTTAATATCTTTGATCACATGTGTAATCACATACTTTCGATAAAAACACCACATACATATTAGATCACTTCCAAATTTCATATTTTTGATCATGTATGTAATCACATAGTTCAGCATGCATACGCATTGAAATAGCGTAGGAATTTGAATCGACGAACAATACCACCAACTGCCGACTCTTAAAAGCAACGATTTTAAAACATGCGGCGTCCAAATGGCACGAATTCAAATGGGACGACGTCCAAACGGCATGGCGTCGAAAAGCAACGCGTCCAACCGGTCCGGCGTCCAAAAGGAACGCGTCCAATCGGCACGGGGTCCAAAAAACGCGTCCAATCGGGACGTATCCAATCGTTCGACGTCCAAGTGGGACACCCCCATCGCTTGCCGAATCATGCTGCGACGAAATATATCAATTTCTGATGGTTTGATAAACGGCGCAATGGGAGTAGTGATGAAATTTACATGACCGGCACTTCGAAGAGATCAACTAGAACAGGGAGAGTTGCCAGACTCAGTACTCATAAAATTTGACGACAAGTCGATTGGAAATAGATTCAAAGATACCGACGGTTACATTCCAATATCTCCAGTTGTAGCAACGTTTCAAGCGACGAAAGGTTATGGAGACGTCGAGCGCAGAATGTTACCACTTATTCTAAGTTGGGTAGTAACGGTGCACAAATTACAAGGGACTACATTAAACAAAGCTGTAATTGATCTTGGCAAAAAGAATTTTGCAAAAAGCCAAATTTACGTTGCTCTTAGTCGTGTCAAACGTTTAGATGGTTTAGCTTCATCTGATTTAGTACCAAATAAAGTCCTCGTTAAACCGCATGACAAAAGAGCACTCGCAGAAATGCAAAGATTACGACGGTTACTTTTGCAAAGAAACAATCCAAATCAGCTTCCAGTGACCGATACGTGAAGAAGGAAGCCAGCTTTTCTTTTAGCGACCAACTGGTAGAGAAAATGACGAAGTCTATTTTTTTTTCATTTCACGGATAATGTTGAGAAGTCACAATCGGTATATTCCCTGTAAAGTAAACGACGAAAAAAATGTAAATGAAGCAGTACGCTCTTTTGCAATAAAAATCGTTAGGAATGAAAAAATGCAAAATGTCTTTTTAACCGGACCAAGTAGGAGATATACTTTACAGGATGCAAAAGGTTTCGCTCCGATTGGTCCATCCGTCTCGGAGTAATCGGCGAACATACATAAAAAAAAAAAAAATACTAATCGAATTGAATATCCTCCTCCATTTCGAAGTCGGATAAAAAGAAAATGGCCGAAGAAAAATCCTGGGCCACACTTCCTGGTTTAAAATGTCCTTACCGCTTGATCGGAGGTCTGGCGGTTTGGATGCGCATGTCCCCTACTTGTAGCGGCTTGCGATTAAAAGGAAGCACCGTCGCGGCTATACGTCGGCACTCCTGGGGTGGCTCCAAGGGCCGGAAGGGTGCTGGCGGCCCACTCAGGAGAGAGGTTTTAGTGGGTAGTGTATCACCTTACGAGGTGGTATGAGTCCCACATTGCCCGGGCCTCCCCTAGCCGAATAATGCGAACGGGAGTCACCTGCGCGTACGTAAATGTATTTCCTCCCTCGTTAAGTTAAAACAAAAAAAAAGTATACGTCCCTTCTTAGTCTAATTTTGAGCACCCCATCATATACTAAATTCCACATGAATTTAGTTTAGGTCGATGATCGACCCCTGGGGGACTTCCGAAAACCTGAATTTCCTCCTTTCCGTCACTTGCATTTACAACCAGCCAGCGATCACTTAAATATGCCCTGGTTAATTTAATTATCTTTTTTGGGAATTTCCTTTTCTTCATTTGTTTAACTACACTGTCTCATCTTAACGAGTTAAAAGCATTTTTAATATCCAGTAAAATTAGCAAGCAGTGACTTCCTTCTTCCTTCGCTGTATCCCACAGTCCCATGACTTTCTCCATAGCATGAATAGTATGGGTAAGGTATGGGTATACCTTTCCTAAACCCAAACTGGTTTTCCGAGAGGTTTTCTTTCTCTACAGCCTCTAGCAACTTGTCTTTAATTACATGTGGAAAAATCTTCGCTTATCCTCACCTGAGTCCTCTATATTTATTTCTTCCCCATCCAGTGCAACTGGTGGTTTCATAATGAAGAGTCCTTCTATAATTTCTTTTGTTTGAGCCAAATCCAGTTTCACTGGTGGGGCGACTCCGTTCAGCTGTTTCATTATGACTTTATATGGTCGCCCCCATGTGTTCTGTTCTACAGTTCCGATCATTTCTTCCCATGCTTCCTTTTTTGCTACCCTGATCAACTTCTTAAGTTCCTGTTTAGCTATTTTGTAGTTATTTCCGTGTATATTACATATCTGATGTAGATACAGTAACAATTATATTGGTATTAAATGTATATTACATATCTGATGTAGATACAGTAACAATTATATTGTTATTAAATGTATATTACATTATATCTCATGTAGTTATAGTAATTATGACATTGCTATTAAATGTGTATTACATATCTGATGAAGATATAGTAACAATTATATTGCTATTAAATGTATATTACATTCTATCTCATATAGATATAGTAACAATGACATTGTTGTTAAATGTATATTACATATCTGATGTAGATATAGTAACAATTATATTGTTATTAAATCTATATTACATTATTTCTCATGTAGATATAGTAATAATGACATTGCTATTAAATGTGTATTACATATCTGATGTAAATGTAGTATCAATTATATTGTTATTAAATGTATATTCCATGTCTAATGTAGATAGGGCAATAATGATATTCATATTAAATGTATATTACATTTTATCGCATGTAGATATTGTCACGTCCTGTGACGCATTCTTGAAACTTCTATTTCCTCACCCAAATTCTTTACACTTCTATTGCACCATCCAAATTCATCGTTCCGCAAATTCTGAGTGAGCAACTCAGCCGGGTCGTCATATAGCGGGAACGCTGACGTTCCGAACGAGGTGGTTCACCCGAATTGCCAAATCAAAAATGTTGACCTCATTCATCAATATAAAATAACGCGACCGGGCCCGCCCGCATGCAGTTCTCATTTGTATAACAGGCGCAGTTCTTATCAGTATATCAAAACGGTTCATCAACTTATCAATATAGTACGAAACCGAAAGTATCGCGATCAGACTAGATCATTCCGACCATCCGTAAATCGTTAAATCCGCGAAGATAATCCGCGAAGTACCGCTCAGAGTTCGATACTCTAGAATCTACACGACTCTGCTACGAAGCTCGGGACTTCGACAGAGCAAGATTTCGGTAACATCAATTGTAAACGTGCGCGAATCAAGAAACTGCACCAGTAAACGAATAAACATACATTGTGATCGGAAGTGCGTGATCTTCACTCGAACATCTACCCTACCGTTCCAATACGTGGACGACACACTACCACAGGTTCCGTTCATGGATAGGTTCTACTCATCCGGCGAAATGTAAGTGAGAACCTCTATCTACCTGACAACGCAGATTAAATTACATAAAGTACGCCGAGAACTCAGTGAGAGAGAGAACTCCGCGACTTTACAATATAGTAACAATGACATTGTTATTAAATGTATATAACACATCTAATGTAGATATATAAATAATGATATTCATATTAAATGTATATTACATATCTGACGTAGATATTCTAACAATTATATTGTTATTTAAGGGGGTAGACACGGCACGTGACCTCTCCGATCCGGGACGTCGATATTACAGCAGATTTTTCTGCACCGAAATGGTAATACCCAAAGATACGCGGCTAGTCGATGAACATTAGAGGGCGCTTTTTGCTAATTCTGTATTCTATTCTGAATGTAAAAGATATAGTCAGCTGTTACATTGGACTTGACAAGCAAAGTCTGGTTGATAGTGCAAGCGTAGAAAATTCATTGTGCTTTTAATTAATTAAAATGTGTTTATGCTACAATATATTACGTTGCAGTGAGGAACTATAAGTGAAAAGGAAAGATAAATGAGGGGAAATCCCAGAAAAATAAAGTTTCTTAGCTTATACATTGTTTTATATAAAAATAGTAAATGGTTAGGTTACGGTTATATTAGGAAATAAATAGCGAATGGATATTTAAACAAAAAGGGATTAAAATACTGCCCAGTAAAGTACAAGCCGTTTTTTATTAACAAAATACTACACCAGAACATGAACGCTATACACTTATAAGATAATTAAACGTCCTATACAGAAAGCAATTATTGAACAAACATGTGTAAAATTGAGCTCAGACGATACAGGATCTCTTGAACTATCATGCTGTACACCCTGGTTTGATCTGTAAAAATAAATAAGTTTAATAACAATTACTTTTTGAGTTTATACTACTTCAATCTAAAGACTGATACTTACACTTCCTGATGAATCCACTATTAGGAAATTAAAAATTAATAGGAGAGTGTGAAGAGACCCACCACCACCCCCGTCAAAGACGGTCCTCTTCACTCTCCAAATCTGTACTTTTGTGCCTAAAAGTATAAGTGTCATACTTACGCTGTCATACATATAATTTCCATTTGATATGAAAGTATTGTTCTCTTCCCGTGCAAAGTACGGAAAAGTAGCTGAAACATGATAATCATTTTACATGAATTCACGTACAGGCAATAAAAATAGAAGCATTGAACTTACCTTTTTATATATATACGTGTGTTCCCTGTTTCTCCCAGATTATAAATTGTTTTTCCTCCAGATAAAATAAGGAAGTAACTGAAAGTAAAAATTAATAGGACAGTGTGAAGAGACCCACCACCACCCCCGTCAATGACGGTCCTCTTCATTCTCAGGTGCAATTGCGACCTTCGATTGTAAACATTTATCATACAACTCATTATATGTGCTGTATGGACCCGCCGAGTGCAGTCGCAATAGACTATACAACAGCTCATCATATGAGCAGTGTGTACTCGACGGTGCAGTCGTAATAGACTATAGGTGCATTGCGACTTTCGATTGTAATCCTTGCATTGTAATATTATAAGAATATATATAAGAATATATAAGAATATTATAAGAGTGCCGTACTCAATTAATGTACATCCTCACATGTACTTTCTTGTGTACTACTACATGTATTGGTGTTTTTTATGTATGCAGGCTCTCTAATAGGTTGCTGGCGATTAAATCTACTATCTATAATTTCTGGCAACATGGAGTCTTCATAAAACCTTTTCAGTTTGTGCTCCATTTCTGTTGCCCAGAATCTGTCGTCTCTTTGTACTTTTGTAATTTGGATTCCTTTTTTTGTCCATAAACAGAATAAAGCAGTTTGCCTATTTGCTATGTGCAATTGTCCTTGGATTTGATAATAATAATGATGAATTTTATTCATCTCATCACCTCGAAAGATATGCCGTATCGCAGGTAACTGCTGTATTGCTTCAGCAGGCGATAAATCCTTCGCCGATTCAGGGCATTTCACTTCGACGATTGTATCATCGTCGACGAGGCCGTCAGGAGTTGCACCTAAATAAGGCACAACGGCATCGATGAATAAACCGCACGGTAGAATATGGATTCCTAGTTCCGTTTCCAATTGTCTCAAGGCATTTGCCTCGTTCTCTCTTCCGTATACAAGGGAACGCAAATATTGAATTTGCGGATACATTATACTCTTTATCGTATTTCCTCTTGGTGTATTCTTTCTCAATCGGCATACCTTGCCGAAATGTGATGCAGTTAATAATTTTTTACGGTAGGCTATCCATTTCTCGCTCTTAGCCTGATCGCGAGTTTCTGCTTCAATGTTATGTCGTATCGTTTGCCACTGAAGGAGTGTAAGCATGTGCCTCTCACACTCAGAAGAGAATACTGCTTCTTCCATATCTGGTTTTTCTGCCGTAGGGCCGTAATCTTTGGCGCACGATTGCCTTTCGTATCGAGAAGAACATGCTTTGGCTTTTTGCTTATATTTCGCTGCCATTTGCGATGCATGCTTACGTCGTTGTTCCATATTTTGTACGATGGTTGTCGGTTCCTTGTTCATAGCAGTACTCAATCGGCTGAACGACTCTCTTGAATTGAAATGAAGGACAGCAGCAGAGACTCTACCCTTATACGAGCCCTTGCGTCCAAAGTTTATTCTTTTACCTCCAATGAATTTCGCAATTACGTTATTGAAACTTTCCACTGCATTATTATTTAAACCATATAACAAACTTTCAGCTTGAGGAAAGAGCGGTTGCATCGCTTCTTCAATGCTTTGATAAATACCGCATTCTTTCAATTGTGGAACATAGTTCACTCTGTTCGGATCAGAGTATTTGTTGCAGAAGTATGCTAATCTTTGACACTCCTGATGTTCACCGAAAACATGGCTCGCTACATTTTACATGTCTGTTTTTAAATTTTTTATTTGATCAGCGAGTGTTACTTTCTCTTTGAATCGGTATTCTGCTGCTTTTTTCACACCAGTGCGTAGGCGAAGGGCATTCTCTTTTACAATAGCTCGTAGTTCCTTGAAGCGACCTTTTGTGGCGATCTCATTTATTTTTCTACTGAAGTTGCGTAGCAGGTGATTGGTGCATTCAATTTTGCGTACATGCACCATATATTCTTTGTATGGATCATTGTCCAATATCTTTTTATATACACTGCTATCTCCATCGGCAACTAATATTGAATATATCAGACCGTGCATTTCTATGCTGGATTTAAATCCGTCTACAATAGCAGCACTTTCCATACCAGTTGAATTCTGGTTACGACCCCAATTTTTGAAGCAACGATGCTGCCGTGCCTCTTCCTTCTTCTTGGCAGCGGTTTGGCAAATTACACAAAATTTATTCTTTACATTGATGTAGAGCACCTTTTTAGTGTGGTATCCCACGATGGCTCCTACACCAGAAAGAGAGTTGTAATCACCTCCACGGTATGATCTCTTCATCCAGCTGCCATCTGCGACAACTAGAATCCATGGTATATTACAACCTGGTAGTATATCGGCTCTTGCTATGGCTAGCTCTTTTTCTAATTTCCCTGCGTCTTCTATTTCTCGTTGCGCACCCAATTCGAAGGCATCGATTATTTCTTCTTGGCATTTTTCGTAAATTCTCTTGCTCATGCACGACACGTTCATGCTAGAAAGTATTTCTTCTAGTTGATTGTATCCGCCGCCTGTCATCATTGTACTGGAAACAGAGCTGTGGTTGATGTCCATTGTGTTATCGCTCTTCCGAAGGCACGATACGCACTCGACGTGATTACACAATTGGCACTGTACTTTATACTGTTTTTCTAGTCCCTTTTGTTGACATCCAATTATTTGGAAGTGTTCGATGCCACAGCTGATACTCGAATGTTTTCCAAGCTGTATTATTTGCTTGAAAACATGTTGAAAATCCACGAAATCTATTCCGTCAGAAACTGGTTCTTCTTCTAATTGCGGTGGTTCTGTTGTTTCTAGCAATACGTGATCTTCTACATCAAAATTAATTTCTTCCACGTTTTCTTCATAGACTTCCGTAGTAGAAACATCAGTAGCAGCAGACGATTGTCGAAGCATCTCATAAGAGGTTGAAGGTTCTTCGACCGCAGGAAAATCAATCGCAATAGGCGATTGTCGAAGCATCTCATAAGAGGTTGAAGGTTCTTCGACCGCAGGAAAATCAGTCGCAGTAGGCGAGTTTGGGACCTTTTCGTAACAGCTGGTACCTGCATCGTCTACGGTACAGGTGCCCTGACCTACCGCAAGGTACGCTGCCTTCTTCAACCGTCGCCTGCAGGTAGTTTTATTTATTAGCTACATATACACACGTCGAAATAACACACACATGCAGGTACAAAATAAAAACAATTTATCAATCATAAGTAAATGGTTGCTTATTACGGAAGGTAGGACTGTTCAAAAGCTACCGCCACCGAATAAGTGGGAAGTTGAACGAATGAGGCGAGTGTGCATGTAAAAGAGAGAAAGAAAGAAAACGAGTCGTTCAAATGTCGTGTAAAACCTGGATATACATATGCAAGAGAAATTGGGACTCAAGTATTTAGTTTATAGAATCGAGATGTCGTATCTCGGGTTACGCGCGACGCCAGCCAAGGGTGAACGTAGATAGGGATAGACAGTGGAGGAGAGAGAGAGGTCCAATGATGAAAGGAAAGAGCCAAAATGTATCGGTGTGTCGATTCTGCTAATATTATAAAGCACCTAATTTGCAGTCAATAGTTGCGCAGCATATTCTGAATAAATAAATAAATAAATATAATTCAAAGTATATCGTGTTTGGTATCATTTTAATCAGAAAACTCTCACAATTGCGTTAGTAAAAGTTTCATTAAAAAAAGTCATAAATGAAAAAGTTGTATCGTTGAATTAGTATTAGTCACACCGATATTATGTTTCGGATCGTATTACACGGCTCCTGTGTCGAGCATTTTCGTTCGCTAAGGGGATCCTCCCAAGTGGAGGGGATCGAAATCCTGCATATATCCAAGCAATCTTTTCTTGCATATATCCAGATTTTACTGTACCTTGATCACATCTGATAGCTTGATCGCGACGGGTAGGCCGACACATTCGAGTCATATCAGCAAATTGGTCTAGTTAATAATAATGATAATCCCTTTCAAATCTGCTCGACCGATTTACAACAGAAGCAGGTATGCTGTTCGGTTTGACTTTGTTCTCGAAACAGGACGATAGAGAACGCGAGAAATGAGTGAAAGATCCCAGGTAACGCAAACCATAAAGTAACCGGCCGAACAGGGATGTTATTTTTTCAACAAGGATGGAACACATCAGAATAGCTAATACTAGAATGAGAAAGCATATTCCATCGTTGTTCTACTAATTGCCGTCACCCAAACAAAACATCGGCTTCTCGCTTTCACGGACCTCTCACTCATTTTTCGGACCTCTCACTTTGCAGACTACACCACTCCGAGACAATACTGTATATGCGAGAGATCCGTGAGTCGAAAGTCAAGAGTCAAGAGAGAAAAGACGTACAAGCAAAGGGAGAGTCAGAATAGTGTATATAGTTTCTTGAAAATGAACGAGACTCTGCAGGGCGATATTTCGTTTTATGGAGCGTTGTAAAAGAATGAAGCAGCGGAGAGTCTGTCGAACACGTGTAGCTTGCCTTCAGTCAAATAAACCCTACTTTACTCTACCAGTAACAGAAAACAGACCCACCTATTGTTGCAAACATTTTCTACAAGCAGTTTTTCGAACTGTTCAGGACAATTGAGGAGTCACTTTGGTATACGTATTTAGAAGGTGAAGGGAAAGTTTTGTAACACCATTTTCATTATCCTTGTGGTGGTATTTTACTCAGAAAAAAAAAAAAAAATATGATATAATATAGAACAAAATGAATTACAATGTCTCTCGTTATTATTTCTCGCTATCACAATGTCTCTAAACGCGGTTGCTGCTCAATTCTTTCTGCGCGCACGTAAGCGCCGCGCGTCGGCGTACAGGTAGCTAACTGGAGCTCTCCAATCGAGAAAGCAAATTCGCCGCGGAATTTAAATGCCTACATATTATAATATTTTGGTACTTGAATAATATCATAGAAGTTACTTGTAACAAGCATTTACTAGATACATACAAGCTTTTGAAAGTAGCAGGTAAAGCCCGAGAATGAGAGAGAGAGAGAGAGAGAAAGAGAGAAGGGTGGGTCAATCGTGTAATATGCATAGAAGGCTGAAAAAGAGTCCTATCCAATAAATCGTCCTTTGAGCCGCGCGGCTAATTTATCGCTTTCTATAGGTCGTAAAGAAGGATAGAGTGAGAGTCGGAGCAGCGAAAAATTGCTAACGTTTCAATCGACTAAGAATTCAGTCCGAAAACGGTATACGTCGGATTATTTATAACAATCCGAATTTATAACAAACATTGTAACCCCAACAATGATAAAAATATTAAAAAATGAAAAAAGGGAGAGTGAAGTAACAGAGGTAAAATAATGATATGAATCATATTATATTACATACTACAAAATACCATGATATTACTGCATCGCAAACTACTAACTTCATGCAAATGTATAGTACAAAACGTAACTTACCTTTGTTGCCACTTTTTATTTGTGGATGCACGCTTTGCAAATATGGTACAATTTCGATTTTTTTTTTCCCTTTTAAATGTCTTCTGTTTTTTGCATTTTCACTTTCTTCTTTTTGTTCCATATTCACACAATTATCACAAACACAGTAATACGTAAAAATAAAATAGTTCAAAAGTTCTAAATATATTTATATGCACAACAAATGAAAACTCTATTGAAAACTCTATTGCTTTCTTGCGCGTGTTCACCGTTGTGCGGAAAAAAAAACTGGTCAACCAGTGTCGTCTTGAGTGGTTGACATCTTGACTGAGAAAGAGCGATAGATACTGCAAAGAGGATGGATACATGTGTCACATCCCTCTCTGTCTCTTTACAGTTACTATATACTGATACATTTTTGTGCAATAAATATCTATCTATCGATGTGCAAATACGCACAGGAAAGGGTTTTGTATTATTTTGTATATCTACGTTGGGCGTAGCATCAATTTTGTTAATACATATTTCATCTTTTGTTGTGAAACGGTTCTTCTCTACATGGTTCGGGGAGACGGGATACCCCGCAAGACTGCGCGGGACCAGCACGCATTTTCAAACTTTTGCGCGCTGAACATTTTGCGCGGGCCGATGACGCCCCACTCGGTCCTACGTGCGAGTGAGATACAAAATAACGAGTGAGTGAGAAAGACGATATGAGTCCGAACAACCCTTGGGGCTACCAAGGGTCCGAGCATCAGAAAGTCATACACCTTCAAAGAAAATGGTAAGTACCTTCACGCTCACTATCCCTGTAACTTTTAATGTTCTATGTGTTGTGTGAAGTGCGATTTTTCACAAAGTCCATCACATCCGTGTTTTTTATTTACTGTGCATCTTCTATTTATTATTTACTGTGCATATTTTTAGGAAAAAATGGATTGTACTGGGGCACAGAATGTAGAAGTACTAAAAGAAGGCGAGGAAGCCCAGAATCGTGAGGACAATCACGTAAGTACCTCCACACTCACTATCTCTATCACTTTTATTTTTCTATGTGTTGTGTGAAGTGCGATTAGTTATGTTTTTAGATGAAAAGTCGCAATTTTCGGAAATTTTAATTACTTACAGTTAGTGTAAAAAGTGGTTAGACAGAATACCTCGGTTAAAATTGGACCAAATGACTTGAGGTTTTTTCAGAAGTTATACAAATTAATTTACTAAGATTGTGCTTTTGTCGTTTTAAAAAATTACAATTTGTTAAAGTCGTGAAAGAAAATAGTAAAAGGCAATTTTTTTATCTCAGTTTGCAATCAAAATTTAAAACTGTGTTATGTGTATGCTGAAAATTTCATTGAGATTGGTCAATGTAGTTAGCAGTTATAAGTAATTACAATTTCCGAAAATCGCGAGTTTTCATCTAAAAACATAACTAGCCACGTACTTAGATGAAAAGTCGCGATTTTCACAAATTTTAATTACTTGTAACTTCTAAGTGCATCGATTGATCTGAATGAAATTTTCAGCATACACATAACTTATCTCAATCTACGAAAGACATATTTTAAATTTTCATTATATGTACACTCACATAAAAAAGTTGAAAAATTACCATTCACTATTTTTTTTAACAATTTCAACAAATTTGTTATTTTTTGAAACGATAAAAATATATATTTTAGTGAATTCATTTTTATAGCTTTTCAAAAAACTTCGTTATTTACTCCAATTTTAACCGCGGTATTCTATTTTTAACAATGGCCACTTATTTTTTCCTCTCACTGTACATTCCTGTTTTCCTTATTGTATGAAATTAGAAGTTTATATACTGTACCTATGTTTAGGAACAAAGAAATGAGTCGTCGAGCAAGGACAACGCTAACACAGATGCAGAATTGCAATTGTCCACAACTGATTTACTAAAACTAGTTATGGAACAGAAGAAACACGTAAGTATAAACATATAATTGTGATTTCTCAGCGTGGAATCAACACCCATATGAGTATACTATAATAATTATGTTTATGTTTCATCTTACAGATCACAGATCTCAAAAAGGAGATGAAACGATTAAAATATTCCCGAGGAGGAAGAGGTGGAGGAGGAAGAGGCGAAGGAGAAAAAAGCGGAGAAAGAGGAGGAAGAGGAAGAGGAGGAAGAGGAGGAAGAGGAGGAAGAGGAGGAAGAGGAGGAAGAGGAGGAAGAGGAGGAAGAGGAGGAAGAGGAAGAGGAGGAACAGGATACTTGGGAAAGAACAATCCAATAATTATTTTTAAATAAACTAAATAAAAACAAAATACTATGGTTTGTTTGTTGCACATCCTATCATTACCCTCAATTATAATATATGTAAATAGAATATTTTCAATAGATTTTAATATATAGCTGTATTTATAAAACAAAAATATAAGTATTAATAATAAAAAACATAAAGTAAAATAAATACGTATTTAAAAAATAAAAACATATTGAAAACAAATTTTTTTTTTAAATTGGTTGTTTTTATGTATAAAAGAACATAGGTTACAAGTTACATTCCTTGCTTGCTTTACTAACCAAATTAGTAAACGTATTCAGGAAGAAATATGTATAGGCATAAACAGAATTCATACTTTTACATGCAGCTAACGCTTGTCTTTTGCCATGATTCTACGTTAGCAGACATTCTCCTTATACGCCACCTTCTAACCACTAGCTGAACTGAATTTGTCACCTGACTTGCTCTGTATTATCCACAAAATGGCGGAACTGGTCTGTGGGAATGCTTTTACGGGACTACACTTTTCGTCCTTATATCGCAACAAATGAAGACGAAATAGATCTTAATTTGCAGGTAAGGGTTGTGGCTAGACCGCTGCACTCATGATTTTAATCACAGCACTCTTTTAGTGGCCTAAAAATGCTTCGATTCCGCGACTGCATTTTGTCGATTTTTTCCTCCACTTTAGACGCTTATATTATTAAACATCAACATAATCCCACTAAAACATGAGCGCAGCGTTGTGCATTGGACATTCCTCTTTCGAATAAGCCCTCACCCAGCCCCAAATGTTCTCATATAAGGACGAAAAGTGTAGTCCCGTAAAACGATGATTAGGCCCATTTTTGCCGGTAAAGTCAACGCGCTACTATTACCCGTGTCTACCCCCTTAATGTATATTATATTATATCTCATGTAGATATAGTAATAACGACATTGTTATTAAATGTATATTATGTTACGTCCGGGTACATTTTCATTTAACCCGACCTTGCGTTCCTCATCGGGTGCGCTGCATCTGGAACTTTCCACGTGAGGGGCGCAAGGAAGGGCCTTGCTAATTTATTTCTTCTCATCGTTACCTGTTCGCGCTCCTCCGATCTTATGCTTTTCCGTCGGGTGCGTGAGCACTTGGAAGTGATTCCTCACGGAGAACACAAAAAAGGAGTTTGAGATTAAAATTATAATTCTCTTTTTTCTTTCCTCTTGTTAGTTTCAATAGTTTAACCGTTAATATACCGAGCTTGTGTACCTCACCAGTGCGAAACACTTGGAGATAATCCCAGGCGAGGCACACAAAGGAGGCTATATTTAGTTCTTTCAAATAATACAAGTCAACCTTTCCTTGGGATGATTGCCTTGTCGAAACTACGCAGCGACAAAAACTTCGAAAGTCGAAACCGTTTAGGGAGAGGTACCATAAACATCCTTCGCCGCGCGGTTAAGCAGTGCGACGCACTTGGAAATTTCCCAACTTAACCGTGCAACATAAAAAGAATTTTCTTCTATTTTATTAGCGAGGTACCTCTCATACCTGCAAAGCATGCGTCAGCCGATCCTTCCACGAGGAGTGCATGTGATTTAGAACAGAACAATTGGAATCTAACGGAATGAAACTGTTTGAATGATATTAGAATGTGAGGGTTTGCGTGACAGCCACTGTAATTCGAAATCGTTCACGAATGTTCGAGACAAAGGTCGATCGAGTCTATAAACATCGTCGTTAAACGTTAAACGTAGAACGTTCGAATATACATAAATCGTCGAGATACGAATAAGAATGTTAATAACTAATAAGAGCGAAATGAATATTAACTAAATGCGACACGCATGTATCCACAATTGTCGACGATTATAAAACACCGGCTGCATCTCGCGTAAACCGCTAAACAACAAAATTAACAGTACAATTAACGTATGAATAATAACTAACGACATTCAACTAATGGTCATTCAAACTAGTAAACCAAATATTTTTAATAAAATGAAGACCTCTTTCGATACCGGAAATATGATGATAAAAGCCTCTTTAATTAGCAAATTCAAATAAATTAAGTCGTAACAGATTTCGAATATTCCAGAACTTTAGAATTGCGACGCATGAAATCCGTTGTAGCGTTAGAGGGGTTGAAAGAAATGGACAACCTTAGACGAAGGTAGAAGGAAAAGCCAGGAAGGGATGAGGGAACTAGGAAGAGCGGCCAACTAGCCCAATACGCGCGGGATTTCCCCTCCGTCACGTACCCCGATTTGCCAAATGATGTCCCCACTTTGGGCCCTTGATCGCGGGTCGAACCCTGAGGCACGATCGCTTGACTGAGGCAAAATCACTCTTCGTCGAAAAATCGTGAGGTACGTGACGGGGAGCCCGTGTTCGCGTCGAGCAATAGTTTTCGCGTGAAATCGTCGTAATTAGCTGACCGATAAAGTCCTTGAAAAAGGCAGAGTGCCGGGAGATTGCGGTTCGCGTTTTCCGCGTAAAGGACTCATACGAATACGTTAAATTCTTTTCACACTTTTCAATCACTATCCTTTTCCCTTTCGTTTTAAACCGTCCGCTAAATTAATTATTATTTTCCTTTTTTTTTTCTTTCCTTTCGCGCCGCGTCGTCTTTATAATACTTTTGTGCTCGTTTCGTAATTAATCGTTCCGTAATACCGTAATAAAGGCCGATTGCGAACGCGTAGTGCAGTGGCAGTTTTCCTCATCGTCTTCTTTGATTTCCAGATTTCTCAACGATACCAGCAAAGAAAGCGTTTATCAAAGCTATTATTAAATATCATTTCATCTTGTTTCCTGGTAAGTTGTCCATTTCCTTTTATCTAATACGACGAATCTGGACGTAGCGAGGCAAACGGGCGATCTACGAAACCGCGTATTCTGGAAAGTTTCCCTCTAGATCGTTCCGTTCACAATAGAGACATAAGGTATCGAATATTTAAAATATTTGAAAAATTCCGATTTCACACAAAAGAAGGCGGCCCCACGAAACCGTGATTCTGGTAGTTTACCCTCTGGGACCGTTCTTTCTTTTTGTTCGCGTTTAATTCCTTATACGACATCGTCGCTCGAATCGTCGAATCGTCGAATCGTTTAATCGTTTAATCAAACATTAATTATTCCATAATCAATAGTCTCACTTTCACATAATCTAAACCTTTCTTAACAATGCATTCATTTTCCCTTGTATTTCAAACAGCTCGCATTTTCTGTTAACCAACCATTTTATTGTCACGTTTACTTTTTCTGAGATTATATTTTTGTTATGCCTAAACTGTTTTAATTCATTTACGTTTCAAACCACTTCCTTTTCCTTCATTTTCACGCCTACCATCTTCGTACAAATTCACACGAGGGGCCCGTATGGGACTAGAGCATTGACGAACCCGATTAATATCTGAATTAACTATTAATCAATCTATCAACTCTTTTAATTGTTCTAATCGCGAAGGATCTAACATCGTCTCGAGCGATTAGGACTGGTGGCAGCGCTAATACCGTTCTCAACCGCGTATCAGCCAACATAACAAAACATAGTAAAACCCTCGTTTTACATTTTTCGTTATTTTTTATTTTGTACGTCGCGCGCCGTCTCTCTTTCGCTCGCGACGTAACAATTACAATTCTGATGTAGATGTAGTAATAATTATATTGTTAATAAATGTATATTACATTATATCTCATGTAGATATAGTAATAACGACATTGCTATTAAATGTATATTATATTATATCTCATGTAGATGTAGTAACAATGACATTCTTGTTAAATGTATATTACATACCTAATGTAGATATGCCAATAATGATATTCATATTAAATATATATTACAGATCTAATGTAGATATAGTAACAACTATATTGTTATTAAATGTGTATTACATTATATCCCATGTAGATATGGTAATAATGACATTGCTATTAAATGTGTATTACATATCTGATGAAGATATAGTAACAATTATATTGTTATTAAATGTGTCTTACAATATATCTTATGTAGATATAGTGATAATGACATCGTTATAAAATGTATGTTACACACCTGATGTAGATATAGTAACAATTGTATTGTTATTAAATGTATATTACATATCTGATGTACATATAGTAACAATTATATTGTTATTAAATGTATATTACACATCTAAGGTAGATATGCTAATATTGATATTGTTATTAAATGCATATTAAATTCTATCTCATATAGATATAGTAACGATGTCATTGTTGTTAAATGTATATTACATATCTGATGTAGATATAGTAACAATTATATTGTTATTAAATGTGTATTACAATATATCTCATGAATTAATATTAATTATGAGTAACAACTCTGTATTCTTAATTCTGGACAATAACATTCTTTAACGAAAAAATATTGGGGTCTAATGTTGGCAAAATGAATCCTTCACGGAAAACTTCTTTATCGTCACTGTCGGCAGCGAACAATCTGCTCCTGCAACTGGTGCACGAGGCTGCTGGTCTAATTCTAGACAACATCTTTTTGCACAAGATACAATGGATGTAGTCAATTTCAGTATGCTTTGACACGTGATTATGCCACTCCATGAAATGCCACATTTCTTTAGCTTTCGGGACCATTTTAAACGCACAGTCGATGTATGTTCGGTCAATTCTGCGCGCCAAATTGTTATTAAAAACTGGGCCGAAGTCGCGGATACATACAGCGTCCAATATATATTGCCCTATTTCTTCAAACTACAATAGTAAAAAGAAAAATTTTATTTATTTTTTTTTTGTATAGGTTTATATTTAAAATATGTTCTACCTCATTTAAATCCATCTTTTTCCAACTTCTTTTTATCTTTTCTTATTATTTTGTTTGGTAGCGTCTTTTCTGCGTACTTGTTCTTTTAGTCGTTCTTTGCGCAATATGGCGGCAGGTTTAAAATTTTATTTGTGCGCATGCGCATGTTTCGAAAATTATATAGATTGTCGTATCGACTTTTATTTTTGATCCGCGCTGTAGACTGGTCGATATGCCCTCTTTAGTCGATCTTTGTGTACTATCCTAGTCTTTTTGGGACCTATTTACAACTCTATGTTATTTTTCTCTATGTTTCTTAAAACTTTGTATGGCCCAGTGTATTCTTTTTGTAGTTTACTTCTTCTCGGTGGATTTAAAAGCATCACTTCTTCTCCTGTTTCATAATTAATTGGACGTATTTTTCTGTCGCAGTAGTATTTTTGTCTATATTTTGATTGTTCTAGATTTATTTTTGCAGTTTTTCTAATTTTATGTAAATTTTGTAATAATTTATCTACGTAGACAGGATATGTGTCTAATCTGTCAGATGGTGTAAATTTTGATGGCAATCTTGCCTTTTTTCCATATACTAGTTCATGGGGTGTGAATTTTGTTTCCTCATGAACACTTGTGTTGTATGAGAACATTGCTTGCTGTAGCCATTCGTCCCAAAATTCTTGTTTAGATATATAGTGCTTCAAATATTCAATCAGAACGTAATGGCTTCTTTCCAGGGAACCGTTTGACTGAGGATGGAAGGATGATGTACGGTACGTCTTGATGTGGAAGATTTTTGCTAGTTTCTTGATTAATGAGGATGTGAAGCATGTTCCCTGGTCAGTGAGGATAGCTTTAGGACTTCCAAACTGGCATATGAATGAGTTGGTGAATGCTCTTGCGACATTCTCTGATGTGGCTGACACAAGTGGAACTGCGACGGAGTATTTGGTTAAGTTATCCTGTATGGTGAGGATGTAACTGTATCCTTTTTGCGTCATTGGCAAGGATCCAAGAATGTCTAGGGACACCTTATCGAATGCGTCTGAAGGAGTGTCTGTAATAACCATTGGCTCCTTGTTCTTCATCCTTACTAGCTTGGTTCGCTGGCAGCTGATGCAGGATCTAATATAATCTGTCATTTCTCTTTTCATATTTTTCCAATAATATTTGTTCCTGATCCTGAGGTAAGTTTTCCTGATACCTTTATGTCCTGCGACTGGGCTTTCATGATTCTCACTAATTATATTTTTCCTTTCTTCCTTAGGTGGAATTTGGATCGTTCCTTTGCAGATAGTGATATGTATATTAGAGTCTGCAAAGACTATTTGGAGAATCGCTTTTAAACCCTGTTTTTCTGGTATGCTGTATTCCTGGATTCCTTCTTGAAGTAGTATGTGACGAAGAGTTTTAATTTTCTGTGGTAATGTCTCTTTAGATTCTACTAATACTCCAAAAATTAATTTATTTTTGATTTTATATTGTGTTATACTGTTTTGCGGTTTAGAAATTTTAATCTTTTCATTCTCTATGAATTATCTTGACTGTGTATCATCTGGATGTCCTTCTTTATTGAAAAATATTACTGCTGTGCCTTTCTTCATCCATAGATGGTCTTCGGTTTCATCAATTCTGAATGTGATTGGTTTATTGCTAATTATTCTGGGTTTAAGTTGTTTAACTGTTGGCGGCCGAGTCTTTTCTTTTTTAATTTTGATGTAATTTAGGTGTAATTGGAGCTGATAAAGTGTTGATCAGCTGACTTGAAGTTTCTTTTTCTAATTTCCTTTTTAATACTGGAGATCTTTTTCTTGTACTTGAAGAGGAATCAATTTTAGATGGTTCTCTGAAAATGTGTTTAGGTATGATTGCCTCTTCATTGTATTCTTCTATTTCATCTCCAATTACCACTGGTTCTCTCTCTATTGGTCTTTTTTGCGGAATGATATATTTCTTTTCTTGTGTAGGTTGATGTATTTCCACTGTGATTTGCTCTTCATTAGGTTTTCTTTTCTTTTTGATCTCTTCTGAGGAATGTATTCTTGGATTTAAATTTGTTCTCTTTTTTGGTCTTGGTGCCTCTTCAGATGCATCTGTCTCATAATATTGGGATTCATCTGAACTTATATATTCTTCCTTTATTCTCTTCTTTGCTGTATTATCCTCTTGAGAAGAACTTCTTTCTCGTGTTTTATTTTTTCGATATCTTTTTCTTGTTCCAGAATCCGAAGAATCGTCTCGCTGCCGTGATAAATGTCTATGGCTTATTTTCCTTTTCTTTATATCCCGTGAACTTGATGGGGTTGTTGGCCTTGGTCTTCTTGGGGATTGATGCCATTTTTTCTTTTTCTTATGTTGTTCAGACTCTGTTGTAGTTGTTGATCTAGGTCTGGTTGGATATTGGTGTGCTTCCTTTTTTCTTTTAAATTTCCTAGATTCTGATGTGGTTGTTGTTTGCCTAGGGCGAGTGGGGTATTGGTGCCACTCCTTCTTTTTTTTGAATTCTTTTGTCTCTGACGTAGTTGTAGTTTGTCTTGGGCGAATGGGATACTGGTGCCACTCTTTCTTCTTTTTGTGTTTTCCCGATTCCGAGGTGGTCGTTGTCTGTCTGGGGCGAATGGGATACTGGTGCCACTCTTTCCTTTTCTTACGCTTCTTTTTTGACCCAGATGTAGACGAATGCAGTCTTTTAGCGTGTATTTGCAGGGCGTTTATGTCTTCGACAGGATTTCTTGAGAGAGCATCAGCGTTCATGTTTTGTCTGCCTAGTTTGTATTTTATTTCATAATCATACTCGCTCAATCTCAATTTCCATCTCATGAGTCTCGATGTAGGATCTGTGAGATTGTTTAGCCAGATCAATGGTTCGTGGTCTGTGATTAAATAAAACTTCCTGCCAAATATATATGATCTGAAGTGATTTACTGCAAATATTACAGCAAGTAATTCCCTCTATGTTGCGGAATATTGAGTTTCTGGTTTATTCATCATTCTTAAGGCGTATGCTACTGGCCGATCCTTTCCTATCTCTCCTTGACTTAGGACTGCTTCTACCGCTGTTCCGGATGCATCAGTGGTTATGTTAAATGGTCTCTCAAAGTCTGGATATTGCAGGATTGGTTCTTCGCACAGTACGTTTCTCAAGAATTCGAAGGCTTGCTGCTGCTGGCTGGACCACTCGAATTTTTGTTCTTTCTTCGTCAGGTCGGATAATGGCTTGGCTATTTTAGAAAAGTCTTTAATAAAACGTCTGTAGTATCCGCACAATCCCAGAAATTGTCTAATGTTCTTGACAGTTTTCGGGATGGGGAACCTTTGGACCGCTTCAACCTTTGCTGGGTCAGGTCTTACACCATCTTCTGTAATTATGTGACCCAGGTACGCCACTTCCTTCTTTAGAAATTGGCATTTGTCAGGCTGCAAGCATAGGTTTGCTTCTCTGAGCTTTGCTATCATCCTATTGACTTTTATTTCGTGTTCTCTCAACGAACTTGCATAGATTACAATGTCGTCGATGAACACGAATAGTTCCAGTCCTTGCAATCCGTCTAGGACGTTGTTCATCAGGCGCTGGAACGTAGCTGCAGCATTCTTTAATCCAAAAGGCATTCTATTGAACTCGAAATGTCCAAATGGTATTGAAAATGCTGTCTTATGCTTATCTTCTGGATGCATTGGTGTTTGATGGAAACTGGACTTCAAATCAAACACCGAGAAATATTTTGCGCTTCCCACTTGATCCAGGATGTCAGTGATATTCGGTAGTGGATAGGCATCGCTGATTGTTTTTTCGTTTAGCTTTCGGAAATCAATCACCAATCTCCACAATTTGTTTCCTTGTGAATCCTGTCTTTTAAGTACTATCCACAAGGGGGAGTTAAATGGTGATGACGAATGTTTGATGATCCCTTTCTCCAGGAGATCATTTACTTGGTGATTGATCTCATCCTTCAATGCATGAGGATACCTGTATTGTTTAACGTTTACAGGTATCTCATCCGTTGTGATGATCCTGTGGTAGATTTTATTTGTTGCTGGGAGTCTGTCTCCATCTACGTAAAATCTGTCAGCGTGCTCTTTTACTATATCCTCCACATTGGCAAATTCTTCTTGATTGAGATGGTCTGTCTGTAGTATGGTTAGAATCTGTTGAGTCCTTTCAGGTTCCTGGTGGGCTGCATCTTCATTCTGTAGTGTCTCTTCATATTGTTGCAGTTCAACAGCTGGCATTTCAATTTCGATATCCTCTGCTCCAACGTTGATTGCGTACAGAAATGCTATTCCATCTTGATTCGTAACTACAGCATTTCCCATATATAGTTGTGGGTGAAGCTGTAATTTTGGGACAAAACCAGTCTTGATTTCCGTGTTTGATACTTTTATAGGTATCATGGTTTTTGTCCTGGATGGTATTACCACTGCTGGTTGCTTGAATGGTATTATATTGTTATTTACGATCAGTATGGACTTGGCGTAATTTATGCTGGCTCCACTGCTTTTGAAGTATTCTGTTCCCAAAATTCCGTCTTGTTCTATTGATAGTTCTTCGATAATGTGAAAGATGGATTCTGTCTCTAATATATTTACTTTGATGTATCCTGTTGTATAAATGGAACTTTTAGTTATCCCGTTCAATTGAAAGATTATATCTGTATTTATAGTTATTTTATTCGAGATTGCTTGTTTCTTAATTATATTAATGTCTGACCCTGTGTCGACCATGAATAATGCTTTTAGATTTTTGAAATTTTCACTTAATAGTTCGACACTGGGAGACTTATTTATCCCTCCTAAGTTCAGGTATAAGTTCGCTTTCTTACATACCTGCTGTACTTGTGGAGATTGCTGGAGTCTCTGACTTTTGACACGCTCCTGATACGCTTTCTTTCGGCATTCTTGAATTGTATGGCCGATGTTTTGACAAAATTCGCAAATTGGAGCTCTATTCTGTGTCCAATTTCGATTTTGTCTTGGCATAGGTTGATTCCTGTGGGCCTGATTTGGCTGCGCAAAGTCCTGAGGGACCCCTGGTCTTCCTTGCTGGTCCTTAAACCAGCAGGTTTCCAAGGTGTGCCCGGACCTTTGGCAGTGCTGACAGTATTTTGCTGGCCAGTGGGCCCTCGACGTGGATTGTCTTTGGAACCTCTGATTGCAGCATACACTGGCATTGTGCCCATACCCGTAGCAGTTGTTGCATTGTTCAGTCGTAGCGAATCCTTGCGACAACTTAACCTTTGTTAGGTTTTCTATGCTTTCAGCTTCCGCTAGGATTGCTGCGCTTATTGCATCTTCAAGATTGTCGAAATTTTGATTCCTCATCCGATTATATACCTCTTGTTTTAAACCGGTAAGGAATGCTCTGACGGTACTTGTTTCCGAGGATCGGTTGTATCTTTTAACCTGATCCGGGAACTCCATTTCGTTGCAACTCTTGATCTGTATTAAGAGTCCCGAAACGCGGCTGCCGTAGTCTACGACTGCCTCGGTTGGTGCTTGTACCATCCTTGCCATATCGCCACATAGCTGCATTGAAGTGAATAGCGGGGCGAAACGAGACTTTATTACGGAAATTAATTCTTCAATAGTGTCGTAGTCTCCGTTTTGTACCACTCTTGAAGCTTGCCCGTAGAATTTGTTCTTGATCAGCTGCACCAACCCGTATTCAGCATTTGGGGAGATTATATTCTTCGCCTTAAAACAGCTCTTTGCAAACTGATAAACAGGTATATTGCGGCCGTTGAATGCTGGTACGATGTCCGCTGCATCACGAATGCTGATCGGCCGGCTTCCTTCGGTTGATCCGCAGGCTGATGTGCCGGCTGGTATATCGGCTGTTTCGTTGGGCATCTTGATGTTTGCTTATTAATATAGTTTATATATATATATATATGTATAACCTTCCTATCTATCCTTCTATTTTTATTATTTATCTGTCTTTATTTTATTCTAGGCTTGACCATTAATGTCCGCAGAGATACGATTTTCTCTTCACCACTCGAACAATCCCACCGCTGTCACCAAATTTTTATCTCTACTCTACGTGTAACGACCCAATGATAGGTACGTCACTGCACCGACGTATAGGGAGAGCGGTTCCCCAAAAAGGCGACTCGTATGAACGAAAATAGGGATTATAGGTTCGTGTGGTGTGCGGTTAAGGAGTAAAATCCAACATCAATGTATCAAACTAAAATACTTTATTCAAGTAAGTAAACTAACTATGCTTGTTCTGAGTATAATATAAAGTAGCATCTTTAGTATAACAATAGGTGCGGCTAGAATATGAAATACAATGAGAAATTATAATAAGTACGCCCTAGATAGTGAAATACAGTAGAAAATGTATGATTAGTAGTTAGTATAGGTATTAAGTAATTAATAATAAGTAATAATAACGCTTAATCTTCGAATACAGCCAACACTCTGTACAATTTGCCAAATTACTCTAATTTTGTAAGTACTGGAAACTATATTCCAGTGGCTTGTACGGTACCTTCAGACACGAGCGGACTTTGCCTACAGGTCGCAATCGGTTTCTGGTCTAGCCAGAGCTATGCTAATACAGGCCTGCTCAAGGAGCTCCGCTCCTCGCTAACTCTTTACACTTGAGTATGTGTCTCAGTATTAGCACGTGTTCAACACGTTGCGTACCATGAGTAGGGTGTCTACAGATCCGAAGTCTCGTACGTCACCACTGAAAGAGAAGGACAAAGCTAATCTCGCGCTCTATAGTTGCCAAAGCAATTCAGCGCAAGCTTTCCTCTACTTCCAGAGTGCTATCCGCATCTGACCGAAGTCAGGGAAGATCTGATCTGACACCGTGTGGAACGCCTCTATTTATAGTCAGATTCTGCTGACAGCATTTTTTTTTAACATAGAATTCCTTCGATCTAACATGCCTACCAACTCGCACAATTTCACATGAGGGGCCCGTATGGGACCAGAGCATTGACGAACTCAATAAATCCAGAATCATACCTTAAATTTATCGATTCTTTTTAATTGACCTAATTGTGGATGACCTAACATCGTCAAATACTTTAGGGCTGGTGGCAGCGTTAATACCTTTTTCAACCGCGTATTAACCAGAAAAATTAATACTAGTAACATCTCTTTAATTTTTCTTTTTTTTAGTTTTGTACGTCGCGCGCCGTATCTCGCGCTCGCGACGTAACATTTTTAACATTTGTAATTTTTTAAAACTTCAGAATATTAAGATCACATTATTTTCAAAAACATTCTATTTGACGGCACTAGAGAGATTATTTTTATTACACCTGCTAGTTAAAAGAGGAACTTTAGGAATCGCTTTATAACTTAGGGAAATAAAATACGGAAAAAATATAACATATAATAATATATTTTTTCCCTATTTTATTTCTCCAAGTTATAAACCGATTCCCAAAATTCCTCTTTTAACTTGCAGATATAATAAAAGTTGGACAGTACTAATTGTAAGCGACGGACTCCTACAATAAAGAAACTGCACGCAGCAAACCGAAACTCCTCGCCTATAGGAGTTTCTTTCAAGAAACGAAGAAATATTGTCCGAGCCGTAGCACACTGTGGCATTCAACGAGGCAACGTCTGCCTCTTCAAAAGGGTTCGGAACGGTGATACGATACGGGCGTTTGATACAAGTGGATACTCGGCTTAACACGTTTCGTGCCACGTGTACCACCGGTGGTGCACGTTAAACTTGATCTTCAGGCCACGTGTACCACCGGTGGTACACTTGTCAGACATATTTATTTAATGCGCTGAAAATATGTTTATGATAAATTTAATTCTGTAAAAAGATATTTCTACTAAAAGATTGAGGCATTATACAAAATGCAGTATAGAACAAAGCACATAAGTTTGTTTAATTGTTATATTTACAATAATTAATTATTAAATGTAATGGTTGATTTTGTTAACGCAAGAGATACATAAAAACCGTTTTTTTGGGCAATCGCTACAAAACATCATTACTCTTATAGTTTTTAGTCTTGCTACTTTAGTACCAAATTTTTTTACATTTTGTTTATAGTAAGAACTGCAACATTGTCTAGCTGTCCTCGCTCTGCCCTCTTGCTTTTTAATTTCATGTCGTTTTCTAGAGATTTTAATTAACGCATCTTAGATTTAATTAAGGCGCGCGCTCTAATTAGCGCACCGACCACGATGACAGCACCTGCCGAACCAAGGCTGGCGCCGGAATCGGAGCTAAGAAATCCTAGAAGGGGAATCGGCAGAGACAGTCGAAAATGAGAGCTCTGATCGATTGCCAGAATTGGACGTGTAAGGAGTGGTTCGCTGTATCGTGGAAACAGTTGCCGTGTTTTCTTTTGGTATTGTAATGACCAGGAGCTCTGTCCATTTATTAAAAGGAGGTGCTTATTGTGCACTAATTCTGTCTCCTTTCTTTCTCCTGTCACGAGTCACGATTGCCCCCATAAGCGTGCGCGAGGAGGGGTCTTGCCGGGAGTCTCACCGGGAACGAAATAACGGGCGTGAACATTGCACAAATTCACAAACATTTTATTTTCCTCGTTTTTTATTTAAAGAAAATTCGAATGCAGCAGATTCTTTACTATTCCAGATGTTTCGACTTCTAAAATCGAACTGATCGCAGCGCCACGTGTACCACAAGTGGTACACGACGTGATAACTACTCTAAACAAGGTAACTGCTTATCGATTGATGATGTAATGAAATATTGTGTGATAATATAATATATCAATCTTTAGTCGAAATATTAAATGGTCTGAACGACAAGTCAGGCAAAAAAGGCTTGACACGGAACGTGTTAAATGTATATTGATCTGTGGGAAGGAATGAGTGTACTACATTATGTCTAATGAAGAAATAGCAATAATATATTGCTATTAAATGTGTAATACATGTCTAATGTAGATATAGCCATAATGATATTGTTATTAAATGTATATTACATATCTAATGTAGATGTAGTAATAATGACATTGTTACTAAATGTGTAACGTCCCGCTAAGAAGAGCCAGCACTTTATCATTTCTACTTTTTATTATTATAATTAATTTTTAGTTTAAATTTGTGCAAGTGATTAATTTACTTTTTATTATTAACATTTAGTTAAAGTTTATGAGAAATATTTAGTTTAATTTGTATGTGTTAATAAAATAATTATTATTTATTGTACGCGTCTCACTCCGTCGGTAACAGTCTCGGCGCTAGTTCGAATTATCGAAGCCTAATTACGCACCAGGTCGATAAGCGATACTCGCGCCGCTATTTCGATTCTGGATCGCTGCGGATAATTTTGGTTATTCGTGCGAAAGCCACCAAAACGTAAGCATCTAAACCGAGCCTATTGTGAATTCAAAAACAGTTACCATCATTAATTAAAAGATTCTCGTGTTCGTGTTCCGAGAAACCAACACCGCTTTACCACTGGAAAGTAATTTCCATCTGTGTTTGTGTCAGAAACAATTAAATAATTGGCGCGCTTGTCAAGCAACTTTATTTAAATACACAAATTTAACAAGTACGTTTGCTCGCTTAATTCCGCCTCGACGTCCAAGTCCTTGCTTAGCCGTGAACCATCAACCGATTGTGCATCAAGTCGTGAAAGTGCACTCAACTATTTCCAAGCCTTTACATTTATGGATAACTCAGTCTACTGAATACGTCGGTAAACTTTTAGTCGGTAAGTCGGTCGGTAAGTTAAATTATCGATAAATGATCGACGTGCAAATACATATGCGTCAGCGCAACCCCGACGATCTCGCGGTGGGGTGAGATTCTAGAGTAGGGAGACCGCGTAGATTAGGGAGTAGGGGTGCTCGGGAGACACGTGCTGGGGAATTCCAGAAATCAAAAGGAATTCTATATTGAAAAAAAGCGCTAAGTCAGCAAAATCTGACTATAAATAGAGGCGTTCCACGCAGTGTCAGACCAGATCGTCTCCGACCTCGGTCGGATGCAGACAACACTCTGATAGTAGAGGAAAGTTCTGCGCTGAATTGCATAGGCAACGACAGAGTGCAAGAGTAAGCCAAATCCTTCTCTTTTCAGTGGTGACGTGCGAGACTTCGGATCTGTGGACACCCTACTCATGGTACGCAACGTGTTGAACACGTGTTAGTACAAAGCCAATACTCAAGTATAAGAGCTAGCGAGGAGCCGAGCTCCTTGAGCAGGCCTGTGCTAGCATAGCTCTGGCTAGTCCAGAAACCGATCGCGACCTGTAGGCTAGAGTCCGCTCGTGCCTGAGGGTGGTACCGTACAAGCCACTGAACTATACAGTTTCCAATACTTAGCGTAGTGGGTGATTGTACAGAGTGTTGGCTGTATCCATAGATTAAGCCGCGATACTAATACTAATTACTAATCATATATTTTCCACTATATTTTCTCATCTAGGGCGTCATTGTTATACTAGCATTATTATTTGATATTATATTGAGAACAAGCATATTTAGTTAACAATTTCCACTTACTTGAATAAATATTTAGTCTAGAACATTGATGTTTGGATTTTACTCCTCAACCGCACACCACACGAACCTATAATCCCTAATACATTCATACGAGTCGCCTTCTAAGGGAACCGCTCTCCCTACACGTCGGTGCAGTGACGTATCTATCTCTGGGACGTTACAAATGTATATTACATACCTAATGTGGATATAGTAATAATGATATTGGTATTAAATGTATATTACATTATATGTAATGTAGATATAGTAATAATGACATTATTATTAAATGTATGATACATATCTAGTGTAGATATAGCAATAATGATCTTACTATTAAATGTATACTGCATATCTAATGTAGATATAGTATTAGTGATATTGTTATCTAATGTTTAATAGTACGTGTCTAATGTAGATACAGCAATAACGATATTGCTATTAATTGTGTATTACACATCTAATGCAGATATAGCAATAATGATATTGTTATTAAATATATAATGCATGTCTTATGTAGATATAGCAAAAATGATATTGTTATTAAAGGTATATTACATATCTAATGTGGATATAGTGATAATGATATCGGTATTAAATGTATATTACATTATATCTAATGTAGATATAGTAATAATAACATTGTTATTAAATACATGATACATATCTAGAGTAGATATAGGAATAATAATCTTACTGTTAAATGTATACTGCATATCTAATGTAGATGTAATAATAATGATATTGTTATTAAATGTATGATACATATCTAATGTAGGTGTAGCAATAATGATATTGTTATTAAATGTACATTGATCTGTAGGAAAAAATCAGTATATTACATTATATCTATTGTAGATGTAGTAATAATGACACTATTATTAAATGTGTAGTACATATCTAATGTAGATATAGTAATAATGATATTTTTGTTAAATGTATATTGAACTGTGGAAAGGCATCAGCATATTACATTAAATGTGATGGAGATATGGTAATAATTGTTAGAATCGACCGTTTATCATTACAATCCGCATGTTTGTGCTGTGCGTCTGTTTACGCGTTTGTAATATCTCACAAGAAGAGGAATAACTGCAATAGGAATTAATAAGAAAAAATTTATTATTATTTATGTAAATATTTCTTTTTCTTTTTTATTATAATTAATTTTCCATAATTTTGTAACAATTTATTTATTTATTTTTGTATTTTTGTGATTAATTATAATAATAATTAACTTCGTATTTAATAACAAAAAATTATTGTATTTATTAATATTTATGATTAACAAAAAAATCTACTTACTAAGACAGATCGATAAATTGTCGCGTCGATAACACTACCGTGTCGATAAAAGATCAACTTAGAGCACGCGTTAATAGAAAGAGATAGCAACAACGTTAATAGAAAGAGATAGTAACAGCGCGTAGAAAGAGATAGCAACTCTGCGTGGAGAGAGATAGCGCGGAGTCACGTATACATAGATCAAAGTCCAAAAACTTCCGGTAGTAAAAGTACATGTAGAAAAAACTGCTACGTCAGCAGTTTTCAGGTATAAATACGGGCGTGCCGAGCACAGCGAGCTTACTTCGATTCTAATCGTAGTCCGACACGAATCTATGATACGATTATCGCATAGAATTCAGTAGCGTAGATTCTTTTGTCGGCAAAGCGGCAAAGGTTCCACGACGGATCCGGAGCGCTCAACTACCGGTTCGCAGCGGTTCTCACACGTGTCTGGTTCGCAACCAAGCTTAACGAGCGAGCGAAAGCGGAAGCTCCTTGCATGCGGCCTATTAAGTACACTGGCTCTAGAGTGACAACACCGTCCTGCAGTGTTCGCTACGAAGTTTAATGAGCGAGCGGAAGCAGAAGCTCCTTGGATGCGGCCTATCAGCTACGGCTAAGTTACCTAGAAATCGTTCTGCGGCCGATCGAGTTACCTCCTAGTGTCAGGACGGATCCTAGCCAATTTTCTGACAATCGATCATCTTATTTAAATTATATTATTTTATAAATTCACATTATAGATTTAAAGTTTTGATAATCGGATCTAGAGCCGTGTTTATTAATTAATTATTTTTCTTTATATTTTCATTTAGGACGAATTACTTTGTAATTAATAATTTGATTTTCTTTTATTATATTCCATTCTAGCTCAAACGCGATTGTTATTTTCTTTGTATTTTTTTTATCCAGGGCGTACTCCATTGTACTCTACTAATATAATTATTTTCTTTTTGTATTTCTAACACAGGGCGTAAACTTTTATACATCAATTACTCAGTTATCATATTCATCATATTATTGTATTATTTAATTCATTATCTTTTGTGCTACTTACCTTTTTATATAATTCAACCAATTACTATTTTTGAGAAAGGAATTAACGTCGGATTTCACTCCTTTACTGCGTGCCACCCGAACCTATAATCCCTTCTTTATAAAACTACGAGTCGCCTTCTTATAGGGAACCGCTCTCCCTACGCGTCGGTGCAGTAGCGTACTCGTGATATTCCGGGACGTTACACGTTGGTGACAGTGTGAGCGACAAGGACAGCATATTTTGAATTTCAGCTGACGACTAAATCTAGGTCAGCCGGGACAAGCTCTACTTAAGAGTCAGTCGTTTCCTTGTCTCGAGATTAAGAATATACTTTTGTTTCTTTTTCTTAATGTAAAACCGTTAAATATAATCTTGATATTTTTTTCACAAATATCTGGCATCAGATACGTTTCCCTGCATTTTTTCCGCTGCCCTATCCATTAGGTTATGGACCCAGAGGTTTGAGGAGTGCAGAAACGCTTGTTTACGCGTCGGTTAAGTTAAAAGTTAGTGGTTAGTGTTCAAAATTAATGTATCCAAGGATCGGGTGTTCGTTTGAGATAACTGCGAGTTTGTCAACCAGCACTATGCGTTTGGAGCTGTTGTCCAAAGACAACTACGATACGTGGTGCATGCAGCTTGAAGCAGTGCTAGGAAAGAATGACCTGTGGGGATACGTTTGCGGCAAGGTCGTAAAGCCAGAGGACGTGCAGCGGAGAGAAGTTTGGGAGACTCAGGATCAGAAAGCCAGCGCTAACCTGATCCTGTCGATCCAACCCTTGGAACTTAAGCAAGTTCGGGGAAGTAAGACGTCACAAGACGTCTGGTTAAAGTTGGAGTCGATATACGCGTCGAAAGGGCCGGCTAGGAAAGCGACACTTATGAAGGGGCTGATGCTTCAAAAGATGGAGGGTGGTGGCAATATCAAGACACATATGATGATAACGATTGGTTGGTAATATTGCTGTTGTATAGCTTCCCTTCGACCTTTGGGAATTTCCAATGTGTCATCTAGAGTCGGGATAATTTGCCTGATTTGGAATCGCTGAAAGTAAAAATCCTCGAAGAATATGAAGCACGCCAAAGATTGTCAGAAGCTGTCGTCACGGCCATGGTAGCTGGAAACAATGGGAAATTGCGCGAAGATCGGTCTAAGCAAGGAAAAGATCGTGGAAAGAAACGCAAGAGTTTCAGGTGTTCCAAGTGCGGTGTTGTTGGTCATAAGGCGAGTGATTATCCCGCGAAGACAACTGGAGACAGTAAAAACAAATCCAAGCAAGTGGCAAACAAAGTCGATGAGTCGTATGCAGTGAGCCATATGGTGACGGAAGTAAACAAAGTGTGTTGTGCTACGACGTCACCGAACAAAGCGTGGTTATTAAACAATGGTTGTACTACTCACTTGTGTGGTAGTGAAAAAAACAGTTTTTCTCTCTTAATGAATGTTCGAAGATTAGGCTAAACCTAGCGAGTGACGCATCTGCTGATGTGAAAGGCAAGGGTACTGTTCACTTGTCGGTGTTGAGTGACAGTGGTTTTCGAACAATCGAGTTTCGTGACACCTTGTATGTGCCAGATTTGCGAACCAATCTAGTGTCAGTGGCGAACATTACGGATAAAGGCCATGAAGTAACGTTTCGTCGAGATGATGCGTATGTGCGCAACCCGCAAGGGAAAGGGTTCATAATTGCTGAGCGCAGAAGTGAATTGTACTACGTCCGAGAGAATGTCGAATGCGCGGTTGTGCAACTTAAGTGATCCGAACTGTTGAAGTAGTACGAAAGGTTGGGTCATTTGAACGGTAAGGACATGGCAAGATTAATTCAAAGTGGAGTGTTGAATCTTCGTGGCGAGATACCAGATATTGAACAGTTGGCAAATTGTGACATTTGTTCGAAGGGAAAAATGACCGCTTTCCCTTTTCCAAGAGGTCGAGTGCCTTGTTCTCAAATTTTAGGAATAGTTCACTCCGACGTTGTTGGTCATTTAGAACGGAATCTCTGGGACGAGCACGATACTTTGTCACTTTCGTCGACGATAGTACGAGATGGTGTCAAGTATACTTTTTGAGGCAGAAAAATGGTGTGTTTGAAGCCGTTAAGATGTACCAGAAGATGGTCAAGAAACAAACGGGCTAGAGTATGAAACATCTGCAGTCAGTCAGTGGCAGAGAGTACTGCAACGCCGAGTTTGACGAATATCTAGCTAGTCAAGGCATTAAGCGCCGGTTGACCGTTCTTCACACTCCTGAGCAGACCCGAGTGGCTGAGCGCATAAACCGCATGCTACTAGATATGACCAGGTGTTTGCTATTTCAAGCTGGATTGACAGCATCTTTCTGGGCTTAAGCTGTTGCGACGGCGTGCTATACTCGCAATAGATGTCACACGAATAGTTTGAATGGTGGAATTCCATTCGAAAAATGGACTGGGAGTGGGGTCAAGGTTGATCATTTGAGGGCATTCGGGTCAAGGGTGCTTGTTCTGGAAAAGAACCCTAGCAAGGACAAACTTGCGCCGAGATCAGTGAACAGCGTGTTTGTTGAATGAATGAGTGTAATTCTCTTGTGAGTCCGTCGGATGTGAATGTGCGCTTGGATGATGCGAGTAATGATGAAGAGGGCGTAGACTGTCCTTACAGTGAATTGACCGGTTCCCTTATGTATCTAACTGTAGCGACGCGTCCGGACATCGCGAACACTGTCTCACGGTTAGCGCAATTTATAAGCAAACCAGGTAAACGTTATTGGTTGGCAGCAAAGAGAGTCTTGAGCTATCTGGGTGGAACTGCCAATATTGAATTGTTGTTCAAAAGGACTGGTAAGCCTCTATTCGGAAATGTCGATGCTGATTGGGCTGGAAGCACAGTGGACCCTTGGTCGTATACAGGGTACGTGTTTTTGCTAAGCGGTGCTGCTATCACATGGAAATCGCAAAAACAGAAGACGGTTGCCTTATCATCCACGGAGGTGGAATATGTGAGTTTGGCGGAGGGTGCTAAGCAAGCATTCTACTTGCGAAGTCTTTTGCACGAACTAAACCTGTGTAACTGCTGCGTAGTCACGGTTTATATTGACAATCGAGGCACGCAGTGTTTGGCCAATAATCCAGCTTTTCACGCGAGAACCAAGCACATCGACATTAGGTATCACTTCGTTCGCCAGGCGATAAGTGCTGGGAAATTGAAGTTGCAACATGTTCCTACAGAAAACATGGTGGCTGATATCTTAATGAAGCCATTGGCGAGGAGTAGCCACGAAAGATGTCTTGCTGGACTCGGATTCGTTTAATAAAGGGGTCAGTGATTAACATGCGGCTTGAGAGGGCGTGTTAGAATCGACCGTTTATCATTATAATCCGCATGTTTGTGCTGTGCGTCTGTTTACGCGTTGGTGCCTGTGTGAGCGACAAGGAGAGCTTATTTTGAATTTTAGCAGACTAAATATAGGTCAGTCGACACAAGCTCTAGTTAAGAGTCGGTTGTTTCCTTGTCGCGAGGTTAAGAATATACTTTTGTTTCTTTTTCGTAATGTAAAACCGTTAAATATAATCTTGATATTTTTCTCACAAATATCTGGCTTCAGATACGTTTCCCTGAATTTTTTCTATTGCCCTATCCATCAATAACGATACTGTTATTAAATGTATACTGATCTGTGGGAATGAATGAGGATATTACATTATATCTAATGTAGATATGGTAATAATGATATTGTTATTAAATGTATATTACATATCTAATGTAGATATGCCAATAATGATATTGCTATTAAATGTGTAATACATTATATCTAATGTAGATATAGTAATAATGACATTGTTATTAAATGTATATTACACTATTCCTAATGTAGATATAGTGATAATGATATTGTCATTAAACGTGTAGTGTATCGTCGAAATCTCTCCAACATGGAGAGATCCCGTGTTTCAAAGAACAGGATATAATATGTGTGAGGAGGAGGGTATATTAATAAATGGATTCAGACGATGTTTATGAATTTAGACACATGCTAATGGGGAAAAGGCCCGTCGGCAAAACGACCGGTGAAAATGCATACGCTAAACGTTATCGTATTCGATTATAATATTTGTCCATGTAGACCAGTGGTATGGGTGTAATATTTGACCCTGTAAGCGAATGCGAGTTTAGGTGGTTACATGCAATAACCAACCCAACGGGGACGTTGGATCCTAGTCAAAACTAAACGAAGGCTCTGCCTCGCCTCGTATTTCGAGGCATAGGCTGTTCACGGTGGTCTACGCACCGAACCACTTGAGGTCATAAAATACCTTCGGTCTCGACAAAAGTAAATGTCGACGGCCGAACATGTAGGACATTATATATAATGTAGATATAGTAATAATGACATTGTTATTAAATGTATATCATATATCTAATGTAGATATAGTATTAATGATATTGTTAGTAAATGTATATTACTTATCTAATGTAAATATAGTAATAATGATATTGTTATGAAATGTATATTACTTATCTAATGTGGATATAGTAATAATGATATAATTATTATAGGTATAATACATATCTAATGTAGAAATAGTCATTGTGACGGTACGTTTCCGATTCATTTCTTTGGAACTGGGAACATTGTACTGGAGCACTTGTTAAAGAAACAAGAATTAAGGAAGGCAGTGCTGTGGACGAAATAATTGATAAGCCTGGATTTGCCAAAAAAAGAGAGAGAATGATTTAATAAGCAAGTGTTTAAACACATACGAAAGGCAGAAACACAATAAGGAAAAATAGTATAGAATATGTATGTATAAGCAGAAAAGAAAAATACTATAAAATATATATACATGTATAAGCAGAAAAGGAAAATGATATAAAATATATATATGTATAAGCAAAAAATAGTATATAAGTAACGCATTTAACCATGTACGAAAAGCGCGGTGTACTGCGAAAGGAGGAACGAGTGGTCTCACCATAAAATGGATTCGAGCAGGAACCGTCCTGACAACGATAACGACAAAGAAGTACCAGAGACCGCGAGAAACGACGTGACACCGCGAAAGATATCGAAGGACTGCGTAGGACCGCCGGCACGCATTAGCGACGTCGTAGCGATGTCGACGCGACGTTGCGGGCGCTAACCACGGCGACTTGCCTAATTACAGGCGCGTAAGCGCGCAAATTTGATCGAGCCTCCTAGCGCGAACAGCCACAATGATATTGTTAGTAAATGTATATTACTTATCTAATGTAGATATAGTAATAATGATATCGTTATTAAATGTATATTGCATATCTAATGTAGATATAGTAATAATGATATTGTTGTTAAATGTATATTACAAATCTAATGTAGATATAGTAATAATGATATTGTTATTAAATGTATAATACGTTATATCTAATGTAGATATTGTAAGAATGATACTGTCGTTGAATGTATATTAAATATCTAATGTAGATATAGTTATAACGATATTGTTGTTAAATATATATGACATATCTGATGTTTAGATGTAATGTTGTATACATTTAATAACAATATCTTTATTACTACATCTACATTAGATATAGTGTAATATACATTTAATGACAATGTCGTTATTGCTATATCTACATTAGTGTTGGCGAAATTCCCCATGACTACGCGAAAAGATGAAATTGGCAACGAAAATACTTCGTTGGTGCGCCGTCACCGATAGCGGCAGCACCTCTCGGGCCCACTTTGTCCACGCGGTCCCCTCTCCACGCCGGAACCGGCACGATCGACGCCATAATTGATTTCGTTCTTCTTGATCGAACGCTTCTAGTAGACGCACGTGTTTTTCGCCTGTCCACGCCTTGTAGTCGATCAAGTTCAGTTCGCGCATTGTTAATACAACAATCATCGCCCACGCCGTGCCCACGCATTTATTGTAATATTTTTTCGTGTCCGCTCAGTGTGCGCGTGTAATTTGTATATACTGTCGTGTGCTCTCTGTAAAGGACTCGTGAACGCTTTTGTAAATATTTCATTTTTGTATATAATATTTCTTTCTTTCTATTAAAAGTTAAGTTTGTGATCGTTACGCAGGCGTGTTTCACTCTGACCTCTCCGACCACGCAAAACGCGAACAATTAGATATGTAAGATACATTTAACAACAGTATCATTCTTACTATATCTACATTAGATGTAATGTAATATACAGTTAATCACAATATCATTATGGCTATATCTACATGTTAGCGTCAGCACGTGTTCAAGGGTTGACACGTGTCAGGGTCAATGCATTTTGGGTTTTGACCTGAGTTTCAAGGATTTCTTAGGATTCTTTAGACTATCGATACCCCGAGCCATATGTCTGTCATCGGACTTAGGCCGGCGGTAGTTGATACTTGAGGTGCGACGAATTCTAAGAGTCGCGGATGTTTTGTTTATGGAACGGCGATAGAGAGTTCGATCGCCGATCCTCGAAGGAACGCGCGTGTGGCCGATGACCCGAAGTCATGGTGCTGCATGGCACGTGTAAAAAGATAAGGGTGTTCTAGAAGGATCTGGCCACAGAGTGGGGAAGATCTTGCATCTTCTGGTAGGAGGACCATGAGGAACGGCATGGCACTTATCCCAGAACCGTGATCGAACACGCCTCGCGAACATTATATCTAACATCAGAAGTGGGATACGTTCAGTTTTACTAAACTCACGTTGACAATGCCGAGTGAACCAGGCACGTCTGTTCCGCCGTCCTTTGATGAACTTTTCCGCCGCTTTATGGAAACGGTCGCGTCCGGCGCGGTATCGACTGTTACGTCCGCGACGAGTAATAAAGCAACCGCGGATGCCATACCAGAGTTCAGCGGTACCGATCTTGGTGAAGACGCGAACCAGTGGTGTGACATCGTCGAAAAAATCACTGATAAACTTCCTGTTTCGCAAAGACTAAGTTTGGCCACCCATGCGTTGCATGGTGCTGCCAAAAAGTGGTATAAGGGATGGGAAGGAAATCCAAGAACGTGGACAACGTTCCGCGAGGATTTATGTTCAGTGTTTGTGTCGGAGGACCGATTGTGCGAAAGACTATCACGTGCTGTGAATTACAATAGCGATTCCGCAATTTCATACTCTGAGTACGTTCGAAATAAGCTAAAATACTATGGATAAACGCAAATATCTTTTAAACCGCACGAGTTGATTAGTCTTGTGATAGGCCACGTGACTGACCCTAGTGTGCGCCAATCGCTTATGAATGCACGGTATACAACAACCGCGGATTTGCTCAGTGGCATATCAAACTTTGTAAAAATGCCGCGAAAAGAAAAGAACAGTGATAGTAAAGGTGCAGTGTATAAGCGTCGTGATCAGATCCTACGAAGACGCTGTTATCAGTGCAATGAGACAGGACACTTACAGCACGACTGCCCGAGGAAACGGAAAGCAGAAAGCTTGCCAAAAGACCCCGTTAAAAGGACCAATGTACCTACATGCACTTTCTGCTCCAAGAGAGGGCATGAGGAGTCCGAATGTTGGTTGAAGCGGAGAACGCCTCGTGAGGACAAGGGTGCCAAAAAGACAAACAGTCGTCACGGGGAACTTGAAGCCAACGCCTGCTTTACATTAGATCACCAATTGACCCCTATCATCTTACAAGATATGGTCGTACGAAGTTGTCTCGTAGATAATGGCGCGACCTGTTCACTTGTCAAGGAACAGGTGGCTAAACGTGCTCATTGTAAGATTGACCCCTACATAACGATCGTAAGAGGGTTATGTGATTCCGCTGTGACCACCGTCGGCTAAACAACCGCTGTGATCCAGATCGAAGAAGTGACCGCTGAACTCGATCTCCTCGTGGTTTCTGAAGACACTATGACCTATGATGTCATAATTGGGAAAAACATTGTGACGCAGGGCATCCAAATTTTAACAAATTCCGAAGGGGAGACGAAATTACAACGGTGTTCGCTGGTCCCGCAAGGAATTCAAGAAGACTCAACACCGCAGTGTTTCACCTGTGATGTCGGCGACGTTGGGGTACGCGGAGAAGTGGAAAAGCTGCTAGACCGATACAACCATATGATTACGTCAGGCAACAAAGTACGATGCGTGAGTACAGGCGAATTAAAAATCAAACTCAAGGAAGACAAGGTAATTAATTATCACCCTTACCGTTTGTCTATTTCTGAGCGCGAAAAGGTACGAGAGATAATTGACGATTTATTAGCGAATAATATAATACGCGAAAGTGCTTCGCCGTTTGCAAGCCCTATAATCCTTGTAAAGAAAAAGAATGGTAAAGACCGCATGTGTGTCGATTTCCGTGCCCTTAATAGAATTACCGTCAAGGATCGGTACCCATTACCTTTGATAGAAGACCAGCTTGATCGTTTGGGCCGGGGAAAATATTACACGATATTAGATATGACATCTGGCTTTTACCAGATTTCTATTGCCGAAGATTCCATAGAAAAGACGGCCTTTGTGACTCCAGATGGTCACTACGAATTTCTACGAATGCCATTTGGGCTGGCCAACGCACCCGCCGTCTTTCAGAGAGCCATAAACACAGCTTTAGGAACTTTACGAAATAAGATAGCTTTAGTGTACATTGACGACGTTCTTATTCCGTCGCGAACAATAGAGGAAGGATTAAAATACCTAGAAATAGTACTGCAAGCACTTGATACCGCGGGGTTCTCTATAAACATCGAGAAATGTAAATTTTTCCAAAAGACGATTGAATATCTGGGTAGGGAAGTCTCTGCTGAGGGTATTAGGCCAGGGAAAGACAAAGTTCGAGCTTTGTTAGAGTCGCCCGTACCATGCAACATAAAACAAGTTAGGCAATTTATGGGTTTAGCTAGCTATTTCCGAAAGTTTGTTCCTGAATTCGCTGTACGAACGGCATGTATTACTAAGCTGACAAAGAAAAACGAACAATGGCATTGGGCTGAAGAACAAGAGAAGGCACGGCATTACATTCTCGAGAAATTAAGTTCGAATCCTCTGCTCGTAATCTTTAACCCCGAAAGAGAAACGGAATTGCACACGGATGCAAGTGCAATCAGTTATGGGGCCATACTTTTTCAAAAGGTAGACGGTGATTCAAGGGTAGTAGCATATTTTAGCCGACGTACAACATCGGAGGAGTCTCGTTATCACTCCTATGAGTTGGAGACGCTTGCAATTGTAAACGCGCTGAGGCACTTCCGCGTATATCTGTTGGGCATTAAATTCAAAATCATAACGGATTGTAATGCTATAAAAGCTACGAGTACAAAAAAGGATTTGTTACCGCGTGTTGCAAGATGGTGGATCTTTTTGCAAGATTTTAATTTTGAAATAGAATACCGTAAAGGGAAATATGTAGAACACGTGGACTATTTAAGCCGAAATCCGCCTAAAGACTACCGTGTTAACACTATTTGTGAAGGTTCATGGTTAGAAGTCGCTCAGCGAAAAGATGAGGAAACAAAATCTATTATAGAACGTATAGAAACGAACGATACTGTGAGTAGCGATTTCGCAGTTCGACAAGGTATTTTGTGTAGAAAAATACAAAGAGAATCCGGGCGAACAGTATATCGTAGTTTTGTCCCAAAAGGCAGTAGAATCGGTTTATTGCGTTTATACCATGACGAAAATTGTCATGTAGGTCCTGAAAAAACGTACGATCGTATAATGCAGAAATATTGATTTCCAAAGATGCGCAAGTTTGTAAATAAGTACATTGAACACTGTATTACTTGTATTGTATCGAAACACTTTTATATGATACACTGTGATTGTGTAGGACCATTTGAACGGTCGAAAGACGGATACCAACATATTCTAGTCATCGTAGATGCTTTTACAAAATATGTGCAACTCGTTCCATTAAAATCATTATCCGGTCCAGAAATGCTACAAGTATTTAAAGAACGCTTAACGTTATTTGGTACACCTAGAGTCGTTGTAATGGATCGAGCAACTAACTTTACATTCAAACCATTGGTTCAATTTATTAAGAAACATGGAATTGACTTGCACTTTATTGCTACAGGAGCACCTCGTGCTAACGGGCAGGCCGAACGGTATGTTTCGACGGTAATAAACTTGCTTACCGCGGAAATAAATAAAATTTCAGAATGGCCGAACAAATTAGCTAAATTAATGATTTCTTTGAATACAACCGTTCAGAAAACAACAGGGTTCTCTCCGTATCGTTTATTGTTTGGCGTAGAGCGAAGCACGGCTACCGCCGATCTTGCCGAAACTGAATTGCCGGATACGAATGATCCAATTGACGTTATTAAAGATAGAGAATTAGCATCAGAAAGGTTGACCGAAAATGCTCAAAAACAGAGTAGTAGATTAGATAAGAAGCGCAGAGTAAACGTAGTTTATAAAGAGGGTGATACGGTTTTTGTAAAACCAGCCGATTTAAGACGTGCGAAATTGGAACTTAAGTATGTAGGGCCATTTGTAGTATCCAAAATTTTAGCTAATGACCGATACGAGATAGTTGGAAAAACCGGAAGACCGCAAACGGTGCCCAAGGACCGTCTGAGATTATGGAAAGGCGAGTGGTCAGGTGATACCGATACGAATGAAGGTTTAAATTACGAGAGCGACAGTGGAGATGAGCCGTGTTAGCGGATTATATAATGTGCGGCGTTCTATTGGTCGTATTATTTTTGTATTACTGTTTTACAGGCAATTAAAAGTAACGTACATATAATTTGTCTCTGATTTATTACTGCTATGCAGTTGAACGGTTATCAACCTGTCCGTCATGTTACAGTATGAATATGTTTGAGAATAACGTATGAAAGACGACAATATCGTGTACAGAATAGAGCAACGTTGTGGATTCGAAGGAGACCTCTATCATGGGTGACAATAAAACCACGGACTTGATATGTTATCCTTCGAAAGACAACGTTTGAACGGTACACGAATTACGCGGAATAGAGAACGTTATAATCTCGATGAAACAGTGGATTGTGTGCGGAATAGAGTAACGCTAGGGGTTCGAAGTAAAACTACACTTTGGGTGACATACGGTCACGGACTTGGTGAAGTATTTGAAGGACGGCGTTTGAAAGGTACACAATTCAGGCTAAAGAGGAGACGTTACGGTCTCGAAAAAAAAAAAAAAAATGTTGCAGTTCGAATTTGTTAAGCAAGATGCTTGTAAGTATCGTTGCTGTGGAACGCTATGACGTTTGGTGCTGTGTGCACGTCTGATATGGCTGTGTGCCTGTGAATATGCGGTGACACTGGTAAGTGTTGTCCGTTGGTGTGGCGTACTTGCGAGTATCGTTACAATATGACATGTTTGGGAGAATTATCTAAATTGGGAATTGTTCTTCCTTTCGTGCTGTGAAAACGAAGGGCCTTGCTACTGGAATTGAAGGTTGTTGGATGAAATACGACTCCAGGGATATCTTGAGTTAAGTGATGGGTAAGGATGCTTCTCGAGAGCGCGAAGCAGATCAGTTTGGCCGTGTTAGCGTCAGCACGTGTTCAAGGGTTGACACGTGTCAGGGTCAATGCATTTTGGGCTTTGACCTGAGTTTCAAGGATTTCTTAGGATTCTTTAGACTATCGATACCCCGAGCCATATGTCTGTCATCGGACTTAGGCCGGCGGTAGTTGATACTTGAGGTGCGACGAATTCTAAGAGTCGCGGATGTTTTGTTTATGGAACGGCGATAGAGAGTTCGATCGCCGATCCTCGAAGGAACGCGCGTGTGGCCGATGACCCGAAGTCATGGTGCTGCATGGCACGTGTAAAAAGATAAGGGTGTTCTAGAAGGATCTGGCCACAGAGTGGGGAAGATCTTGCATCTTCTGGTAGGAGGACTATGAGGAACGGCATGGCACTTATCCCAGAACCGTGATCGAACACGCCTCGCGAACATTATATCTAACATACATTTGTTTTGAGCGTAACGTTATTTTAAATTTCGCCGGAACTATCCTGACAAAGATATGCAGGAAGATTGTGGAAAAGGTAGTTTAATAAAGAATCAAAATTCGTCACTCAATGATAACAGAACTCACTTTTATTAACTCCGCTTCCGCGATTGAAGCTTCGATAAACGTTTAACTTCCCGGCGATACGTTGAAGGCGAAGCGAATATGTCGTTGAGTATTTGTGCAAGCGATAAGCGCGTTGTTTGAATTAAGAGGGACACATGTATTGCGTTCGATGTTTTGAACAGAAGTGATCTGTCGATCACCTACGGGCACCGCGATCACGCGTGGCGCCAGGATCGAAGGATTGTGACGTCATTAACAGACGAGTTAATTTGTCGAGCGGGATTCTTAAACTAAGCGAAATTAATGAATAAAATTAAATCTTAACCTAATTGTAGTATTAATTTTTAACCTTAACAACATTACATATGTGTTTGCGAATTTTATGACTGGCTTTTGCCGCAATATTATGCCGCTAGTGAATCGGGTGTTAAGTAAATGCGCTTCACTTTGACTAGGAGATAGTTTATTTAATACAAGAGCCGCTGGTGATTACAAGTCACTGTTCGCGCAACTCGGTTTAAACTTTGAAAAATACTGTACTCGCTCGCCAAGGATTGTTATTCTAATTGCTCTAATCGCCTTTGTTGTTCCGGCTCTTTTATAGATTCCGGCAGGCACACGGATTTGTTTCACGGAGCTCCCGAGCGCCAATTAGGGGGCTCCGTGACCTTTTTATTACCTTATTTGGTAATATGTTTCGTGACTTGTCTATGTGTGAGTGCCTGACACTCTTCCGTGCCGGGCCAGAGAGTAGGGCGCGGAGGCTGGGGTCAGGCCCTTTTTTCGTCTCCGCGTTCGACAGTTTTTTGCGGTTCTTTTCTTTTTGTCCGGTTTAGTGCGAGACTGTTCTAGAACGGCTTTTATTTTCTACGATTGTTAGAACGTATTTCCGACTCTGTATTTTCTTTTTATTACAATAAATGTTTAATTTAATTATTAATAATTTGTTGGTGATGCTTTCTTTCACAAACAATATGTAATATACATTTAACAACAATATCATTCTTACTATATCTACATTAGATATGTAATATACATTTAATAACAATGTCATTATTACTATACCTACATTAGATATAATGTAACATACATTTAATAACAATATCATTATTGTTATACCTACATTAGATATAATGTAATATACATTTAATAACAATATCATTATTACTATATCTACATTAGATGTAATGAAATGTTACGCCCCAGCGGAAAATTTGAGATTTATCCGCCTTGCATCCCTTATCAAGCCCTTTCGAGGGTTACGAGAGTATCTCATGTAAGCGGCGTGAGGTTGGTGTCTCACTTTTCCGCCAATCTTTTCATTCCTGCTCAACCTTGTGCATCCTTGTCAAGCCTTTCGAGGTTACGAGGATTTCTCATGCAGGGCTGTACAAGGGAGAGTTTGAATTTAATTCTTTTCTATTTTTGACTTCTTCTATCGCTTTCTCTTCTTTATCTGCTCTACCCTGGACTCGTGTATCTTGTCAATCCCTTTCGAGGGTTACGAAAGTATCTCATGCGAGGTACACGAGGAAAGGTTTTTCCTATTTCCTTCTTTACAATAGTTTACGTGACTCTCCTTGAAACTAGTGTCGCCAACCATAGTAACATAATACAGTTGTAATAGTGTACAAAAACTCGGGTTTAGCTCAACAGAGAGCTCGTAGCACAACACCAGCGCTACGCAGTTAGCCAGTGCTTCGCACTTCGGGAATTCCCCCGCTAACTGCGTAGAAACGGGAAAACAGTAATAACTTCTTTGTTAGAACACTCCTTCTTTCTCTTTTGCACAAAGCGTCAGCCGGTCCAATAATGGATCATTATTACCTGATCGGAATGACAGCGTGAAAGAGTGGACGAATGAATATGTATTTGAACAACGAAAGTAAGGAATAAGAACCCTTATGAAAGCGAACGTCGCGAACGTTCGACCGCCGTTCGAAAATCAAGGGTCGATCGAGGCAATAAACACTATTGTATTGAAAATTCTAAGAACTGCCTGGCGACAACGGCAAATTTGAACAAAGGAACGTTCTCGAAGGAATGTTCGCTAGATCGAAAATTGTTTAAATTCATTAGAAAGCGAATGCCGAATTCGTCGAAACAAATATGCAAATAGATTGTGTAATAGATGTATAATTTGCCACGGCATCGTAATTACCATAAGCGCATTATCCGCTGTTAAACTATTATAATTGACAATCTTCGTGCCGGATTCTTACCGGCTAAAACCCCCACGGTGACCTGCACTGGGCGTTAGAGGGGGCCCCGGGACCTCTTGCGAACATACCGGGACCCCCCTACCCATGGCGCGTTGGCGCCCCTTGCTCGGGGGAGAGTCTAGCTTTGGCCCTCCCCCTACGTGCCAAACTCCGCCGCCATCGGGGGCCACACTCGATGACGGCACTCCTCGGGCCGCGTACAATAAGGACCGGGGCCCCAGCCTCGCGGGGCCGCGCGATCGGTGTTGGGGGAGGGGCGGGTGTCCCTCCCCGGTTCTCCTCTTCCGGGGGGAAGACAGGTGTCCCCCCCCTAAAATCCTCTTCAGAAGGAGCGGGTGCTCCCCCCATCCTCTTCTCCCCGTTGGGGGCGGTGGGCCTGGCATGTAATATCTTCACGGCCCACCGCCCCACCTCCCTCAGGTGACGCCGTCAGGGGGTCGCCCCCGACGACGCCCCCTCCTACTTCTGCGGGCGGGGTCGGCTCTCTTCCGACCCCGCTCCGCTTTCTCCTTCAGGGCGATGACCGACTCGCAGTAATCGGTCACCGCCCTCCACTGATTCTCGCCGGCTAGCATCTCTTTGACAAGTGCCGCCGGCGAGAGATCACCCCCAACGTCACACCGCAGGGCGTGACCGGCCTGCGCAAACGCTGGACAGTGCTCCAGGGTATGTTGCGCGGTGTCCCGCCCCGCCCCGCAGTGATGGCACGCTGCCGTTTTCTCCTTCTGGATCCTGTGCAGGAACTCACCGAAACAGCCGTGTCCGGTGAGCACTTGTGTGGTCCTAAATGTGAGCCCCGCGTGGCCGCGGTCCCGCCATTTCTTGAGCACTGGCAGGACCGCCCCGGCTACGCGCTGGGCGGCGGCGCCGCTCTCGATGAGCTCGCGTCGCCACCGACCCAGGGTTCTTTGCCGGGCCTGGCGCCTAATCCTAGCGACAGCTTCGGTCATCTCTTCTGGCGGGGTTCCGTCCAGTCGAAGAGCACGCAGACGCCAGAAGATTTTGGCGTCACCCTTCGCCTGGAACTTGAAGGGGACAACTCCCACCAGGGTCGTCCCCGCCTCATAGCGGACCGTGCGGTAACCTCTGATCACCCTGATGGCTATGCTCCTCTCAGCCCGGCGCAGCAGTTGCTGGCTGCGCCGGGAATCCATCAGGGCGTTCGCCCATATGGGCGCACCACAAAGGGCCATGCTCTGCACGATCCCCACGTAGAGACGGCGAACCTTCTCGTTGGGCCCCCCGATATTGAGCAACAAACGGGCAAGCGCGTTGCTGGCCCTGTCTAGTCGGGGGGCCAGACGACCGAAGTGCTCCTCGAAGCGCCAGTGGCTGTCCAGGTGGAGGCCCAAGTACCTGTGGCCCTTCCCCACCTGGACGTCGACTCCACTCACACGGACCACCGACTGGGACGGTGGCGCAACCCCACGCCGAGGCGAGTAAAACCACGTCGCCTCGGTTTTGTGGGGAGCTAGCTGAAGCCCCAGCCGCCGGATCCCGCGGCAACGGCAGCCACGCCAATCTCGGCGAGGCGGCTAGTCTTCTTCTACCTCCGACCGACGGCCAACACGTGTGTGTCGTCTGCGAAGCAGGGGAGGCTCACACCGGTCGGGAGCTCGACCCGCAAGACCGGGTCGTACCCCAGGTCCCAAAGTGTGGGACCTCTCGCAGAACCCTAGGACACGCCACAGTCCACGTCCCTCTCGTGCAGCTGGCCGTTCCGGCCCCTGTACACTATCTTCCTGTCCCGGAGGTAGTCGCCGACGCTCCTTCTCATGTAGGGGGGTGCCTTGTGGCGTATCAGCGCCCCCCTTATCGTCCCGTGAGGCAGGGTGTTGGAGCCGTTAACGATATCTAAACTAACGCCCAATGCCACCCTGCCCCGGGACGTGGCCGAGTCGCAGCGGGAGCGCATCGACTGGATTGCGTCGATTGTGCTGCGCCCCCGCCTAAGACACCCCAACTTAACCTAACCTAACCCTAACCTAACCTAAATATGGCGGTGACGGTGCTGTATCTGCGGTGGTTTGTACGTTACACAGCAACATTCGCGTTTTTATCATAGTCCAGCGTCAGGAGCGGGTCTATCTGGACGAAAACCTCTCGCACAACAAAATTAACGTAATTTTAGTTTTTAACCTCTAGCGGGTCAGGATCTGATATTTATGACCTCCCACCCAGACCATTGTGTTTCTCTCGTCAAGGGCTTTCCAATGACATACGACCCATCTGGATTTGCCGCCCAGCTTTTGAGTAAACTCAATATATATATTTGAAATCATCTTAGTTTTTGACCTCTAGCGGGTCAAGGTTACATATTTAACACCTCCCACCCACGCCATTGTGTTCCTCTCGTCAAGGACTTTCTAATGATATATGACCCATCCGGATTTGCGTCCCACCTTTTGGTAAAGTCCAACCAAACTTAATTTAAACTTAAATAGCAGAATTCAATAATTAATTTAGTTAACACTTCACATCACAGATCACAGATGAGTACATGATGCACAAATTTACACAATGCCCGGAAGGAAAAAGAAGGAGTGAGTAAACACGCGTCACCGATGACTATGTCAGCTACGACTGAAAACCGGGCCAAGTAAAAGAGCGAGAGCGAGACCATAAATCATAAAGTATATAGAGATAGAACCTAGTGTTCATAAAATTCCCTAGTTCACTCCATAATGGTTATCAACCGTCAAATTAACCATCAAACCATCAAATTAATTAATTATACAGAATATATAAGTGCTCATAAGCGAAGATGCATAAACAAAACAGTTTCAACAAATCAAAATGACCAAAACCAAAAAATAATGTACCTACAAAAGATAACCATAAGCCGCAAGCTACACCTAGTTGGTAACCAACCGCAGCACCAAAGATATTACCAGCAACAAATATTCCATTTACCAAACTATAATACTCGGCCGCTCACTCCGTAACGGCTATCCACAGACAAATTATCTGCCGCGCAGTAATTACCTACCACGCGCCAGTTACCCGTTACACAGTTACCGACTGCAGAACTGTCCATCGTGCTGCCGCGCAATCCTAGGAAACCATACTTACCATCAGACTTACCATCAAAGATAAGTCTGGTATACAATACTATACAATACTATAAACGGAAAGATAATTATACTAGAATCAAAGGGATCACAGATAAACTTCCAGACGGGCCAACATCAGGAATTAATTAATTAATAAATAAGGAAATAAAGAAATAAGTGAATACTATGATTATAAATATATTACATATATAAAACATCATATAAGTTTGTAATAAAATAAATAAGATAGAATATAATTATAATTAAAACGCATAAAGTAGCCTGACAAAATGTAAGTCAATAAAATAGTTAGGAAAATAAAATCAACCCGAATAAGCCCCGCAGATTGCGCAGATTGCAGGACGCACTGCGTTACTGCATTATCACGTCGCAGAGAAACAAATTATACAAAAACAATGAAGATAAAGGAAAACAACCGCCAAGGAATGAGAGGCCGAATAAATAAATAAAATAAGACCCTTAACCAGAGCAAAATCAATATCAAACACGTATAGTCGGGAAAATCCCGTGGAACCAATCAAACATCAAACAACACACAGTCAAATAATATTAATTAATAAAATGAAATAAATTAAACCAAAATCAAATCAGGGCAACAAGGCGACTAATAGAAAGAAAACATGAAATGTGAGCCCGGCATAATGCATGACATAGTAAAGAACATGACAAACGCGGTCAACAAAATAAATCGCAAAATTTAAACATTATACTGCCGTACCGTTTGCAGACAACACCGACAAATTACATCGATACGGCAGGTAAACACATGGACAAATAAATGAATAATGCAGGTAAATGAAATATAAAACAATACTTATAATCGATCGAACCATAATTATATTTATAATTATAAATACATGCATTATGCAGGACCATCAAAAAGGTTGAATCAACCAATTAATTTAATTTATAAATAAAATAAAATAAAATAAAATACGAAGGCAAAGCGATAATATCCGGAAAAAATGTAAACCCGGCATAATAAGCAAAATAAATAAAATAATGTAATGAAGAAGGCCAAAACATCCAAATGTAACTAACAAAACAAAATCATGCGTCCCATTAAAATAGCGTATTATCAATTAATAATAAGAAATAAATTTATTTAGCCAACTTTATTCACTCAATCTTAGTAATTTGGCAATTACCAATAATAAACAACATAAACAAAATGAACAAAATATTACATCTATAAGGGAAGTTGCCAATAATGCAAATAATGTTGTAAGGCAGCAATATAAATATAGTTGAATATAAGTTAACGCAGACTAAATTGAATAAATTGTGTGATCCCTACAGTGAGACCGGTCGCAAACATGCATAATAGCCATGAGAGTGACAAAAGGCGCACCTCATAATAAAGCATAGCCACTCGACTGCAGTATTAAAACATTCATAGAAACAATCATTGAAACCGCAGAAACTTCACACCATGCCAACAAACACAGGGCGTTGTAAAGAATTGCAAATTTCACAAAACTCAAACAGTACAAAGAAGGAAACTAAACTAACAATTCAAGAGAACATTAATGAATGAATGAATGAATAAAAGAAGAGAAAAACAACAGAATACCAGCAAGTATGAGTAAGGTACAGTAGAATAAGCCATAGAAAGGTCAAATTTAGAGATGTGGTGACGGATGACAAATTATTTACAGAGACATAACCCCAATATGTCAGAGCCACAAAGTGTCAAAACCAGCATGCAAGGACTAGTTGAAAGGAACAGATTATCAATTAAGATAGCTGAATTGCAACTCAAAAGGAAGGAAAGAAAAGAAGAAAGAAAGGAAAGGAAACAAGGTAAGGTAATTGCAATAACATACTATAAAATAACAGGAATAGCCCATCCTGATGACATGAATATTAAATTCTACAGAAACAACACACCGTCACACCATCATGAGAGAGCTATACCATTACCAGAGAGAGACGTCATGAATAAATTGAATTAAAGAATATCAAAGAAGAATATGAAAATGTACAATGAATATCTAAGGATATACAGGCGACAAATCCGGAATCAAGAAGTCAAAAGGCGATAATGAAATAAAATAGATAGCGATAACAGTGATAACGTGCACAATAAACTAAAATATAAGATAACTGAAAGGAAGCAACCATAAGTATTGTGACCCTTTTCGGGGGTTCACTCTATACAATAAACTTTACTTACGAGACTTTCTCTCACAACGCTCTATCACAACCATTGGGCGCCAGCCACTCGCTGTGGCGATCAAAATCGAAAGGGGAAAGGGGGTTCGTGGGTGGTTTACAGGGGATGGGTCTCGGGGCACTTACGTCCGTACAATACTTCGCGGGGGAGTATGCAAGGAGGATTATTGTGGGCAGGGAAACCTCTAGGGTCGGAAGAGGGGTTCGCGGGAACGTTCGCCTACGGTCGGGAAATCAAAGGGGGGAAGAGCGAAAAGGGGGAGTCGCCTTCACTTCGAACAATGCGCGGGCGGAGAAAATAGCCGTTGCCTCGATCTCGCTTTTTACAATATTAATACGTCAAGGGACTCACCCGAATTTCCTTACTCTCTCTCTCACTCGTCGCTCTGTATCACTCACAATCCTCGCTCTATGCTTTCTATACTTTCTGTCGCTTAGCCTCGGGCTCAATGCCGGTTCGCCGTCGCTGCTGCGACGACGAGACCGTCGCGAGATGGTTTGGGGAGGGGATGGGGTTAGAAAGTGGGGCCTCTTCCGGCAACGGGATAGATCGATTATCGATCTTCGATACACCGGTGCTCGGGGTCGGTGGGGCTGGCGGATATCCCGCGATGACGAGTAGGTTGAGGTCTTCGGGCTCGGCGACAGATGGCTCCGGGTGGACGTTTCGCCTGATCTGGGCAGCTTGTTCTGTTTCTTCGGAGTCCCCCTTTGCTCCGTTTCCTTGGAGGACGGTTAGGAGTCTGTTGCCGGCCTCGTAGCTCCTGCTGCGGGTGTTCCTTTTCCGTCTTCTTTTGCCTCCATCGGCCCGACACCGGTGAACAGGGGGAAAGGGTTAGGTGAGGGGAGGGTTACGGGTGGTTTTGAGGTGGAAGTGTAACGTGGGGGGAAAGCGCAGCGATTGTAACGGGGGGCACGGGTGTCACCACGTTACAGTATATAAACATATTAATATTAATATCATCTACAACACTTTGTACCATCATGAATATCAAAATAGGCTAAATCATATCAATTACTTTAATTCAATTTGATTAAGAATGAATGAAAGAATGAGCGACAGAACAGTGAAGTAATTAATTAAAGATATTAAAGAAGAATGAGATAAATAATAAGGCATAAAGTAAAAAGTGAAAGCCGTAACCAACAACATAATGTAAAAGAATGTAATGTAATGCAGTGTAATGCAATGTAATGTAATGCAGTGTAGTGCAATGTAATGTAATGTAGTGTAATGTAATGTAATGTAATGTAATGTAATGTAATGTAATGTAATGTAATGTAATGTAATGTAATGTAATGTAAAGAAAATGAAAAAATAATAAAATAAAATACCAAATACAGGACTTGAACTAAACAGAATATACTGTAACCGCAAAAATTATTATCCACAATTACTCCATTTCTTAATCAAAGTAGATTATAAGCCAAATTATAAATAGTAAATGATAAATGATCATGTCAATGCAAATGCAAAAAGAACCGATTATTGAATGACGTATCAAGATAGATAACTAAAGCAACAAAATCAAATCAAGCATTAACTGTGTAGTTCAGATAGGAACTAGAAACTAGAAACTAGAAGCTGATTACCAAATGGAGTATCAGTATAGAGTGAATAAAAGCAGCAAAATCAAATCAAATATAAACTACGTAGCTAAATCAAACACCACATCACTGTATAGTTGAACAACAAATAAGTAAGTCTGAAATTTAATAGACAAACCATTATCAATCAATTATAAATAGACATTTGCACAGACAAAACCACCCATCATAACAGAAAGAAGAATAAATCAAATCCATTAACCTTAATCAATCAGAATAAAAATGAATGTGAATGAATAATAGTGAATGAATACTGAATGCGATCAAAATAGTTAAAGAAATTAAGAAATTATAAAATTAAGAAATTAAGAAAAGAAAAATAAATAAGGAAAATAAAGAAAATGTAAAGTGTAAAGTATAATGTATAAGCAAACATAACCAGCACCATATACTGTGATATGAAACACAATAAAATAGAATAAGATACAGTGAAGTGAATTCCAACAATATTATAACCATAGTGTAACGTGAAACGTTATTACGTGAATATGTTTAGAGTGGTGTGGCGACACTGCCATGGGAATATTTATCGATAGTCTATTGTATCGATATGTCTTGAATGTTCTTTGAGGACCTTTGCATCGATGGTCATAAATTAAGAGCGAAATTCGAACATCGTCTGTGGGTACGTTTATATAAATAGTCAAAGAGTAAATTGTAAACCCCTCGACGTGGGTGATCGAGCTGAGAGAAGGCCGGAAATCCAGAGAATGGAATAGTTTCACTTCGAAAGTTCCTAAAAGACCAATTTATGATAGACCATAGCCAATTCGTTGTTTTCGACCAAGTCACGAACGGTCCTTAAAAGCTACGAAGTCTTTTTCGATATCCTGTCTATTCGTGCACTCTGAGAGGGTCGTAAATTTCCTCGAGAGTTGCTTTGGCAAGTACAAGTGCTTGTCGTTTCCTAATTTCTCTGGGTCCCACGCTTTCTCGTAGCACATGTGCGTTGCAACGTTCTAGCGTCTTGGCGGAGCGCCTCCACTTCCACGCGCCTGAGTGTGGGCCACAGTCAGGAGAAGGGGCCCACACGAGACGGGGTGGACTCCTGCACCATTGGACGAGGGATGATCCTGAGGGAGGATCCAGGATCCACCAAGGAAGGGGCATCGACTGACAACGCGCAAAGATCTCCTCCGCCAAGCGCAGAATCGTTAGAATGATTTTGTCACTCGTTACGGACAAGTCGTTTTCGCACAGAAAGTTCTAAGCCTTGTTAACACAAAGTCAAAGTTCTGTTTTAAATTGAATTCAAAATATTAAAGTACTCAAAACAATAATAATAGTTTATTATTTTGCATATCCGCGCCTTGAGAGTGAAGCGCCTCCGCGCTCCACGGAGTGTCACACCTGCACATAAAATCCCCAAAGATCCCTATTTTCCGCGACGGACACGCAACAGTGGAATAACTAAACACTCGTAACAATAACGGTATTTATTTCAGTCTTATTACGCGTCGCGTCTCTCTGCGCGTCTATCTTCTCTTGTTGTAGCGGCGCCGCCGAGTCTGTCGCCAACCTGTGCGCACAACTCTGTCTCGGCCTAGAAAAGTCCTTAGGCTGCCGCCACACATTAAATTCATTAAACACATTATACCACTATACCGTTGCAAATAACTAAAATAATAAGACAGAATAAAAATACAATAATGAAAGAAATACCCAATCAATATATATAGCGCGAATTGCATAAATTATCCAGGCACATCACATCACTGAACAGTAAATAAGCAATGAAATAACTGTAATAGATGACACTTAATAATATGAATAATATGAAATACGAAATATATAGATATAAAGGCGAAGTAAAACAAAATACACGACGAATACAATAATGAATCAATAATCAACGGAATATGAAAATGCAACTTGCATAAATTAATAATCACTTTATATAACTGATACTAAATCGATGCAATAACAAAATAATGAAAATACAATTGTAAGGTATGCGAGGCCGCGAAACCGCGGGCCCCTGCCAGCGCGCGTTAGTACCGGCGCCGCCGACAGGTGGCGACCGCGCGCACCGCGAACTCGCGAGGCAGCCGGCCTCGCGAGCATTCATATACCGGGCCGCGAGGCGATAGACGCCAGATCGACACTCGGAAGCGAATCTTCGGATGAGCGATAAAGAGGCGATCAACTACGATTTTTGGGCACCTGCTAATTCCTCCAGCAGCGTTCGGCAGGGTTGTATCTACGGCCGTCCTCCGATACTGTCCGCTGTCTCCTTGGCCACGGCCGAGAGAGTTCCCTCTCTCGGCGCCTTCCCGACCGCCGGACCGGGCGTTACGTCTCTACGGCGTCCGCCGGAGCACGGTCTTCTTACTGCCTGGGTGAGGACGGGTTGTGTCTACGGCCGTCCGCCCATAAAAGCATCTAACCGCCGTTCCCGACAATCCGACTACCTCCGCCGTTTTCCGTACCGCACCGAAACATTACAATAGGACGGCCAACATCCCGTCTCGCGACCGCGCCGCGACCAGACCGCGCCGTGCCGTGACCGCTCGACACCGTTAATTTTAAGAACCGCGACCGCTCGCGACCGCTCGCTACCGTTAGTTTTAAGAACCGCTAGCTGTAAGATCGTTAGATTGATAGGACACCCAGGGCCGTAGTTTTAAGTTAGTTTGTAATCTCAGAAGTAAATACATATTCTTTTCACCTATATCCAACCGACTTTGCTTCATTCGTTCACCTGAACCCCGGACTTACCGGCTGAGCCGGCAACACCCCGGCGGTAACCCGTTACACAATGAATAATCAACTAAAAATCATAGAATAGGAACGAAATTATTTAAACACTAAAACCGCTGATATTTAACTGATATAACAAACTATATAAGACTATATAACAAACAACCGCCAGATAATTGAACGAGTTAAATAAATAAATAAGTATTAACAGTGAAACAATCTGCCCGGCAAATGTATGCAACCAAACAGTGTTAATAACAGTAAATTATTATTAATAAAACTAATAATGATAGAAATGATAAAATATCGATGCACTTCACACGAAAACACTTAATACACTCAATAAACTGGCGCAACAGACACAAAATGAAAATAAAGGAATAAAATAAAATAAATAAAACTGATACGTCACCGAACTGTTGACCTAATTTCACATCGTCTGTCCTCTTCTATCCAAGGCCCGGCCGTGCGTGCAAGCCGACTGTCCTTGTCCAACCACAGCAGTCATCTTGAAAACCTGTCAGATCTTGCATCCGTTGTCTTCATTAATTTAATCGCGAAAAGTCACAAAACACGCGGAATTTTAATGCGGGACATTCCCGATTAATCAAAATTATCACTAAATAATGTCCAATGTTTATAATTAACACCACGAATACCGGAAACACACCGTGGAAATGCCGCGTAACACGCACATAACATTTTCGATATTTAACAATAAATTAACACAATATTTAATCAAAAAACACAACAATAGCACTCCCGGCCACGAAATAGATACTAATTTACAAAAAACGCGAATAAATAAGCCGCTTTTTACCGCGTTGCGAAACTAACCACGGAGCGACCACGAAACACGTGCGCTCTCCTCGACGCGTCGAGCGGGAATCCCTAACCTAACCTAACCTAACCTTGCCCTAACCCTAACCCTAACCCTAACCCTAACCCTAACCGTTTTTTTTGTTTGTTATAGAAGAGCAAATGCATTTATGCACGCGCAGGCTGATTCCCCTTTCGTCTAGTCGGCTAGAGGGGGCCCGGGCAGTGTGGGACTCATACCCGCCCTGAAGGGGTAACCTGGCGTCCGTTTGGTGGGGGCAAACCCAAAAAGGCAACCCCAGAAGGGGGCAACCTGGCAACCCGACCCTATGGGTGGGGTTTAGCCCAAGAATAGGTCACAGCCCAGAAGGGGCGACCTGAACGGGTAGTCCGGAAGGGACAGTCCCGTGGCTGGGTATACTACCCACTAAAACCTCTCCCCTACGTGGGCCGCCGGTACCTTTTCATCCTTTGGGATATATAATGTAGAATACCAACGTAAAGCCACGACGGCGCTTTGGCAATTCAACGCGTTTCGTGTTATTCCGTCTTCCCGCAAACCGCCATGCGCTAGGCAACCATGGGGGATTGCGGATCCGCGCCGTTGCACCTCCGATCAAGTGGTAGGACATTTTCAACCTGAGCAGTACACGCAGGAATTTTTCTTCAGCAACGATCGGTACGGGGCATCCTCCAGTATCGCGCCTTCCCGAGTGATCGCGCCACCTCTTCGCCTGCCTGGCACTCATTTGCCAGGACAGGGGTTCTTCTTCGGTCAGGATCAGGAACCGGAACATCGTATCTCCACGGGTGATCGTGCCATGTCTTCGTCCACCAAGGTAGGTTGATAATGATGATGTGGGTTATCCTTGCAGTCATCACGCCCACCTGTCCTTCCACGAGGACAGGCCATTTTTTTTCAACCACGATCGGACACCGGAGGACTTTCCTATTCATCGGGTGATCGGGCAATGTGTTCACCTGCCTGGCACTTACCAGGTTAGGGCTTCTTCTTCAGCACGGCCAGGACAGGGACATCGTATTTCCACAGTTGACCGTGCCTGTCTTCGTCCTCCTGGTAGGTTGCTGATGATGTGCATTATCCCTGAGGTCATCACGCCCACCTGACCTTCCACGAGGACAGGCCCTTTTCCTTCGGCCACGATCAGGTACCGGAGAACTATCCCACTCATCGGGTGATCGCGCCATGTGTTCACCTGCCTGGCACTTGCCAGGACAGGGCTTCTTCTTCGGCTACGACCAGGAACCGGGAAATCCTTTCCCCGGTTGACCGTGCCATGTCTTCGTAGGCTGCCATCCTCGATGACTTGTTCCATACATACTCCACACACACACACACACCGCCCCTAGCAAACATAGCACATCAAGTGACCAAACAACCCAAGCAAGTAAGAGGAGGCATGCAGATCACCCATAAAGAAAGTAGGCACATGCGAACCCGGCATAATACGAGTAAACTTGTTTAGAAGCGTCAGCAGTAATACCAACCACCAATACCAAGCACATGGCGTCATCGCGCCGCCAATCGACTGACAGAATAAATAAGAGAGGAGAAGAGAAATATAGATCAAGCAAACCCCAAAATAATCAATAAAAATAACACAAATTCAAGGTAAATATACCTTCAGTATATTAAATAAAAAGCCGGCAAGAATAACCATTCTAAACATGTTTACAGGAGATTCCCTAAAAGGAAAAGGAAAACGTAGTCCGCACCGCGCCCAACGGGGAAACGTCCAATGATCAGTCATCCGTCGATAATTGCCGAGAAACCAGTCAAAATCAAAATTCAAAACTCAAAACGCAAACTTTATCCCATGTAGATATAGGCGGCCACGAGGAGACATTACCATTGTAAGCACTTACCATGGAGCAATCAGTTGCATACCCCAAAATTAAAGATTAGAGCGCTAACAAACTATAATCTACAATAAGAAAAGAGTGTAAATTATGTAAATTCGACAGAATACAAGGAATAGCATGTACAACCGAAATTGAGCAAAATATAGCTTACATAATCCATTATAACACCCTAGATTATTATACCGCCAATCCAGTATTAATATATTAAATATTAGAATAAAGAATGTAAACTTTAATTTCCAAACAAGTGACACAGCGCAATGCATCATGTAAATGCTACCAGATCATACAAAACACAGCATTATCGTGACCCCATTTGCATATCCCTGGAGGAACTCAATACTACTAAAGTACTGAAAGTACAAAATAATAATGAAAGATAGAAGATTACCAGTGACCAGAACAGAGAATGACGGGCCATGCTGTATTAATGCAATAATAAGGAACGATTACAGAAAAACAGTCAAAGTAAATTAAATTTGAAGTTGTGGAACTTGAAATATGAACTATGCAAAGTTAAAATTAACTCCTTGTATTCCAGTCAAAGTAAACCGCTCTCAGAACACGCCATGTAGGTAGCAGTTAATAAAATAATCGTAAGTAAAGTTAAATTGCCGTTGGCAAAAGAGTAGTAAAACAAGCAACTGTAGCAGCGAGAGTAGACAAGTTAGTTAGGAAAGTATAATAGTAAATACTAGAACACACAATCAACATCCAAATTAAATCAGCCACACAACACTGCGTTGAGCTCTGCTGCATTGAGTAATAACTAAATAAATAAGTAATGAAGTAACCGATAACCGAGCAAGAGTGCCAAAAGGGAAACAGAGTAATCCGTTAGAGCGCAAACATGAATTACTAACAGAATATAAACACAAACATAGCTGCGCTTGCTTACTTTAACTACTAAACTACATCAAAATGGGTAGCGAAGAACGCAAAACAATACATACAATATCGTGCAAAAGCGAATTAAGTAAATGTAAATTTATAACATATAGTATGTATATGAATATGATCAAACACAACATAATAGCGACACCTAAGTCATCTTATAACACAATGCAACAGAAAACGCAGCAGTTCACACACGCCAAGAGTTAATAAATTAAAATAATGATTTAATAGTTCAAACAATTTGATTCAAAGTAATTATATTCCATTTACAGCCAAGCACCTGACAGGCGCCAGAGCAGAAGTAAACAGACCGTGAAAAATCCCCCAAGAACAAGAACATATATAATGACTGTAAAGAAGAAGTAGTAATCTTGACCGCGTTTACAGAAATTATCAAGGAGAATTAGCATAACAAATTAATATGATAATAGAACAGTGCGTAGTGGATAGCGAATAAGGCAAGCGAAGGCAAGACGAATTGCAAGCCATCAGCCTGAAACCATATCCAATGAATAATAAATGTAAGTACAAAATAGCGTATATTGTAAATTGTAACTTATAATTATAGATTATAAATCATAGCTTGCGTTGCAAATCGCAGACCACTCGAGTGGTCCAGCACTTAATCCAAATCTGAATTCGGAAGAAGAAACGGGGATAGAAGGTGCGGTACACACGAGATACCATAAGGCGATAAGCCGTTCAACTTTGGATCTCCAGATTCGCAAGAATCTGCTTCACTTGGTAAGAGGAATGCGAGAATTAAAGGAATCAAAGGAACCTAGAAGAACCCGTGGAAGAACTTGATCAGCCTGGATTAACTTGATTTCATACCATCATTCTGGACACAAAACGAAACCATACCAAAAGTAAAAGTAAAACCGAAATGAACTAATATTTAAGTAGTAGGAGAAGAAAGTATGTTATAGTTTAATAATACCCGACCAAATAATGAGCCACATACCATATAGTTTACCATTTTGAAATTTAAATTTTTATTTTAAATTTAAATTTTAAATTTGAAGTCTCCCTTCCTAACTCATTCATGGTCCCAATCAATCATCAGATAATAATTAGACAACGAAGGTGAACAGAACATACTACGCTCACAAGAGGGAACAATACTTGTAATATATTGAAAGTAATATTGAAATTAAAATTTGAATTTGAAATTACCGTATCTTGACAATTGAAATCAAATAAAACATTAGCGAATAAATCCGAGTTTAAATTCCATCCAGAGTCCCGAAAATCAGCAGATTAATTGGCCAGAGGAAAATAATGGAGTCCGGATACAACACAAGGAGCTCACAGTCTAAATTCAAATAAAAATATAAAAATTATAAATACAATTATATAAATCAATCAATTATAAAATTTAAATACTGTAACATACTGTACTGTCATATCCAGATTAATGCATTAAGTGAGTGAAAGTAGAACACCGCACTACGGTGTGTAAATCCGAATCTTATATAACTTCTGGAATCTATATAACTTCTGGAATCAGCAGCATAATAATCCAGATACCCATCAAATTAAATTAAATTCCTTGAGGCCGTATGGTACTGACACCGCACAGTAATAAGGATCGCCGACAATAACAGGGCAACGGGAAGGCCATGCCGTGCAAGATGTAATGACACAGTGCAGTGATTAAGCAGCCTAAAATAAATATCAAAATTAAACTTCTTACATTGCAATTAGAGTCGCCACTCCCTAACCAAGTGAAAAGTGAGAATGAGAAACGAACTCAGACTCCAATTCTACCACATGAATAAGATAATGTAGAAGTAAAAGTTGAAGTTAAATCAGCGTTACCAAAAGAATAATTAAGGAACGGCAAAGATGTTATACAAGGACATTAGATAATGATACCAACTGGAATAACCAAAGTATCCCATTCAAGAAATAAAACAATGAAAACTGAAGCACGCAGGCATCAAGACTGCGCTATATTCTGCTGCATTGAGTGAATAATTAAATAATGAAATAGCGAATACCGAACCCAGCCGAGTGGAATTGTCGATAAGGGAACATATTGCATAAATAATTCGTTAGAACAGTTAAGGAGCTAAGCACAAGAAAATCAATCACCAACCGTCTCAATTTGCTGTAGTTCCTACCAAACAACCTCCCAATCAACAGCAAACTGAGAGAACAAAACACCCCGCTGTGTAATTGTTAACAGTAAATAGGCCCGCGTATAAATATAAATTAATATGCAAATTAATATGTAAATTAGCAATATGATAACCAAGAATGTCAGTTGACAATATAAGTTATCTCGTACGCCACGCAATGCAACAGAAAATGACAGGTTACACACGCCGGCAGGATTAACGAAAACAGTAAATTAATTTAATACAATAATTGAAATTTGGTTTAATCAACAATTGGTATAATTCCTCCATATTTAGCAGGTACGTGACACATGGAGGAGCAGAAGTAAACAGGCATAACCAATGAGTACTGCAACGAGGAAGATCGGAAACCGAGTCAGTCCTCACAGGCAGCAAAGTGGCAGAGCGGCGAACAATCGAACTATTGAGCCATAGACTATACAGTCCGCCATTTTGGAATTTTAAATTCGAAGTTTCCACCTCCTAGTCCATTCATAATCCCAATTAATTATCAGATAACAAATAAATTAGGTAAACAGAACATACTATGCTCGCAAGAGAGAACAATATTTATAATATATTGAAAGTAATATCGAAATTAAATTTAATTTCGAAATTAATGTATCTTGTCAAATGACATCAAATAAAACCTTAACGAATGAATCCAAGTTTAAATTCCCTCAAGAGTCCCAAGAATCAGCAAATTAATTGGCCGAAGGAAAATAATGTAATCCGGATGCATCCTGGTACAACACAAGGAGTTCATGGACTAAATTCCAATCAATTAAATACTGTAAAATACTGTACCATCATAACAGCATGATTGATGCATTAAGTGAGTGAAAGTAAAACACTGCACCACAGTGCGTAAATCCGACTTTACATAACTTCTATAATCAGCAGCATAATGATCCAGATACCCCTCAAATTCCTTGAGGCTATACAGTCCGCCATTTTGAAATTTCATTTAAAATCTGCACCTCCCAGCTTATTCACAATCCCAATTAATCATCAGATAATAAATTAGACAAAAAATTAGGTGAACGGAACACACTACCCTCGCAAGAGAGAGAGAACAATTTATAATATATTGAAATTAAGATCTTGAATCTTGAAACCAATGTATCCTTGACAAATGAATCAAATAAAACATTCGCGAATGAATCGAAGTTTAAATTCCCTGAAGAGTCCCAAGCATCCGCAAATCAATTGGCAGGAGGAAAATAATGGAATCCGAATGCACCCTGATACAATGCAAGGAGCTCATGAACTAAATTCAAATCAAAATACAATTATATAAATTAATTATAAGATTTTAAATACTGTAAAATACTGTACCGTCATAACAGCATGATTAATGCATTAAGTGAGCGAAAGTATAACACAGTGTACCACAATCGTCACCGCCTGTAGGTGACAACATGCGATATCATCGCTATAGGCACTTACCGTACCATACAACAGTCAATCACTCGTTCCGCCAAACCGTGAACAGTCCAAGTTTGAATTTGGAGCAACAATAATCGAAAGGAAAGAATATCGTTGACACAGCACAAGGAGCAGCTTGAAACAATGAAAGCAAAGTATATCTTACTTAAGCGGCATTATAATATTCTAAATTACCGTTCCATCATAATATTATGCTTAATGCATTAAATCAAATAAGCACTGCCACGCAGAGTGTAAACATTCACAGATCCACCGCATCACGAACCTGCCAGCCTTCTGAATGTTCTTGAAAGAAAGGAAGAAATAAATGTAAACCAATATCACGCGAATAATGAAGGATATCAAAATTGAGATAGAAATGAAATAGAATATCATTATGAGGACGTCCTATCATATAAGTATAGTGGTAAGCATGGATCTATTGAAATAGAGTTGAATTATATTTGATTTGTTAAAATCAGTGTTGAATTGTGGGTTCCGGAAACTGGAATTATTGAATTACCAACTCCTTATACCATAATCAGAGTACACCGTCCCCAGATAAGCTAAGAATTTAGCCTGCCATATGAATAGATCCAGTGCCATAAATGCAATTATCGTTGATGAAAGAACAATGACAAAACGAAACAACTGAAAAGAGGAAGACCGAACTGTAATAGGAAAAGAGCTAAAAGAGTACCCATCCAAGGGATAGAGCAGGAGAGATTGAAGGAAGCTTTCATGCTCAATCAAAAAAAACTGTACTTAACTCCGTTGCATTGACAATCAAGAATAATAAAGTCAACCAATCATTGACAGAAAAGGTCGACCAGAAGAAAATGTTCTAATACATCGAAGCAATAGACAATACCTATTAGGGTATAAACGCAATCGTATATGTATTAGTTGTTTATATGTTCAATAGAAATAATCTCATACTAGCAGAGTTGATAAAATCAAGAGCATAATACTACATTATGTAAATACCAATCCAATTAATCGGAAGTAAAGTATCATATAACCAAGTGTGGTTTAATATGATAAGGACCGATCAGCATGCTTAACAGCGACCTATATTGTGTCAATATGTAACAAAGATTGCAACAATCTACAACAATCCACAGTCCAACACCCAGCGACATTGGCACAATTACGCATTAATTAATTAATCAATTTAACATCTCAATAGTTCCAAATTGGATAGCCCAATAATTCAACAACCCACGCCAGTTTCCCTCATATTTCGATCGACCTCAGTCGACCCCACACTTACCCTTAAGCATTTAGTGTGTGCTTAACATATCATAGAACGATCAGTTATGACAATCAATAATTAATGATCAAAATTCACAATCAATAATTCAGCAACTCCGTGCAATACTCCTCCACGCCTCAGCCGAGTATCAATGCATCCCTCTCCATCCATACGCGTTTCTGAACAATCGCTTCTAAACCATCCATATCAAAGTATCCTAGCACCATTACATGTAACACCATCAGCATTATCCCTTGTCAGGCCATGCCCAAAGCCCATCCGCAGGCACCCGATGCCGCCTGCAAGCATCGAAAATTTTGCCGCGTACCCAATCCTAGTAATGGTAAACACATGTGCACGCACTCTCAGGTCTCTCCGACCGCCAGCCAGCAGGGTACCGCGCCGTAATTCAGAAAGGAATAGAGACCCGTGCTCAAGGCCCCATAATACACCCGGTCAACCAACGTCGCCATTCCAAACGATAATAAACAGACATTTAGACAAACGCCTTACCGATTAGGATTGAATGAAATATGACCCCCACCACACAGTCAACGATCTCCGCAGGCCCGAAGTCATTAAGTCAAGTACCCGGGCGACTATATCCCAAGAAACTGGCACGCCAAGGCAGCGTGTTCGTTTCGGTTGTAAACCTATGAGCAGATGGATCGGCTTAAAGCAATAACCGAAAAATCCCAAACAAAGGACCATATCCGACAGACCGTGACAGGAAAATAACAGCCACGACACTATACATAAATAGGCAGTAAGGTAATGAAAGTACAAGCACAACTAAAGGAAAAGCACCACTCGTCGTACCTTGAAATTATGCATAGTATTTAATAAGAAACGGAACACTACCAATACTACTAACATGCAAGATAGGGATACTTAACGACCATCAAGGGTTATACATAATTCAATGGGACAATACAAAATAAGATGAAGTAATATGTTCAGATACCATAGTGGTACAATAGATTGGAGGAAAATACGACCTTATGTAAATTAGTCGTTTATAGTGGTACTTGAATCAAAGCCCTCCCGTTTAACCTGTCACGTCCTGTGACGCATTCTATATACATATAAATAAACATAAATTTCCTTAATTTTGTAATTGATTTCACAATTCAAATCAGTACAACATATGTATTGTCACGTCCTGCGACGCATTCTTGGAACTCCTATTTCATCAACCAAATTCTTTAAACTTCCATTGCACCATCCAAATTCATCGTTTTGCAAATTCTGAGTGAGCAACTCAGCCGGGTCGTCGTACGGCGAGAACGCTGACGATCCGAATGAGGTGGTTCACCCGAATTGCCAAATCAAATGTCGACCTCATTTATCAATATAAAATAACGCGACCGGGCCCGCCCGCACACAGTCAATTTTACCAATAGTTCTCGTAAGAAGTTCTCATAGGCGCAGTTCGAAATTCAAGTACAAGTACAAAAATCCGCGAATATAATCCGCGAAGTACCGTTCAGAGTTCGATACTCTAGAATCTGCACGACTCTGCTACGAAGCTCAGTACTTCGACAGAGCAAGATTCCGGTAATATCGATAAATTAACTAAGTCTAGCGTTTATGACTCTGCTACGAAGCTCAGGGCTTCGACAGAGCAAGATTCTGTAAGACTCGATTGTAAACGTGCGCGAATCAAGAACTGTACCAGTAACGAATAAACATTCATTGTGATCGAAAGTGCGTGATCTTCACTCGAACATCTACCCTACCGCTCCAACACTTGGACGACACACCACCACAGGCTCCGTCCATAGATAGGTTCTATTCATCCAGCGGAAGGTAAGTGAGAACCTCTATCTACCTGACAACGTAGATCAAATTTCATAAAGTACGCCGAGGACTCAGTGAGAGAGAGAACTCCGCGACTTTACAGTGGTTCCGGTACGAATCGAACGCCAACGAACGCTACTAACCTGTAATATAGGGTAGATTCAAAAAAAAAAAAAAAAAATCTAGCTCGAGAATATAAATCTTGGTCTGCAGCTTTAGAAAAATCCAAGTCATCCACTTTCGAATCAATTTTACATACAACACAAGCAATTTATTGAAATACTGCTACAAAGCATACATAAAAAAATACTTAAACATTAAACGAAATCACTTACTCCCTAAATAATCACAAATAATGAAAATTTCAAATGAATAATAAAAATTTTAAACCAACGGATAACAAAAATACTACGGACGGAAATAGATTAACAAGAAGCAGGACACAAGAAAATCCTGAACTTAAAAGTATCGTAGAAGATCGTAATTACGCATCAGCTTTTTTACAAAGCCGTAAAACACCGCGTTCACCAACAGAACGAAGAACATTTGACTTCACACCAGAAGTCACAGCCGAGGTGTCAAACGCGAATACAAATCTAGGTGCAATACCCAAAACAAAGAACGTTAAAAATCTAGCAATAAACACTAACCAAACAGAAAACGAAAGTGCCAACTGGCAAAACAAGAATATAGGATTTACAATTAATCCAAGTAACGAAGCCGATAATAACAAACAAACAGGAATTTTCGCATCCCCACTAATCCGAATAAGTCCCCAGGATAACAGAAATAATACCGAAACATTAAACGAAACAATAAACAATAGCTACAAAAACGACATATCCCTACTCGAAATCGAAGGAATCACAGAGCAACCAAGCCTAATAGGAAATCTGGACAGAGAGAATAGCGAAGGAAATTTAACACTCATCTGCGCAAGTCCGAAAAAGAAAATGACAGACCAACAAATTCAAATCCAACCCCTAAGATTACCCCTAAAATACGTAGCAACCCTAGTACCCGAATTCGACGGGAAAAATATGTCAGTCACAGAATACATAGAAAAATTAAAGCACGCCAAAAACACCATAACACCCACAGACGAACCAGCCCTAATTCAAATTGTGAAAGTAAAACTAAAAGGAGAAGTATACAAAGCATTAATAAATACACCCTTAGATAACTTAAATGATTTTATCACAGCAATAAGAATACTATTTCCATCCACTGAAAATATACACACCCTATATGGAAAATTAACAGAACTAACGCAAAGACCGGACGAAACAGTGCTCAGTTACGGGAACAGACTACAAGAACTAGTAATCCAGATCAAAGAACTAAAGAAAACAGAAGCAGGTATAACCCAGCAAGCTATACAAGAATTCGACAAAGCCATAAAAACCGATGCAGAAAAAAGCTTTAAAAACGGACTAAGGCAAGAAATCAGATTAGAACTAAAACAAAAGGACAATATAGCTGCCCTTATAAAGGAAGCAATCGAAGTAGAAACAAAGTTAGGAAAACAGGACATATTGAGAAACAAACCGGCTAACATACTGTACAGTCTCGGGAAACACGACGCAAACTCAGCAATATATATGTGTCAAATATGCCAAGACCTAAATCATGAAGCCTTATTTTGCAAGAACGCGGCATGCGTATATTGCAAAAGCAAGGATCACATATCGTACAACTGCAAACTGGCTAAAAAGAAGATAGAACTCATTTGCAAACATTGCAACACTCCAGGACATTCAACAGATGCATGTAAGATGAACAAAGTAAAGGGACAGCACTGCCAATACTGCCAAATAAAGGGGCACACGGTCAGCGAATGCCCATTTATAATCGAATACGAGACATGTTGGAAATGCGGAGGAACCGGTCACGAACCAAACACCTGCACGAAATTCCCAAAAATTACAGAACTTTGCGAAATCTGTAATAGCAGGTATCATACAACAAAAGATTGTCCAACACCTACGTGCCAACTGTGCGACGAATCGGGCCACACAGCAAAAACTTGCCCAACAACAAAAACCAACGATCTCCAATTAGTCATGTGTACAATCTGTAAGGAAGAAGGCCACAGCGCGGCAAATTGCGAGGAAGCAAGAGTTTTCCAAACCAGAACAAATCAAATTAAATGCCAACTTTGTAAGCGACTAGGACACTCGGCAGAAGACTGCCACGAGCCAAGGAAACCTCAACAAAAATCAAATGATTCATATAGAAGTAACTACCACAGAAAATACAATCACAACGATAGTAATTATTTTAAAAATAGTAATGACAATAGGGCCAATCAGAAACACACAAGCGAACTACGAAGATTCTGCGAGTATTGTAAAACCCCAAATCACACAATAGAGGAATGTAGGAAACTAAAAGCCATCGAACTACGAGCACAAAAAAGAGATATCTGTTCCTACTGCAAAGAGCCAGGACACCAAATAGACGCATGCAGGAAACTAAAAAGCCTGGAAAACAGCGCCGGAAAAATCTGCAACCTATGCAAAAGTACGAATCACACAACAGAAGAATGCTACAGAGGGCAAAACCATCAACAGTACAGATCGGGAAACGAATAGACTCCTCCTGGAGAGAGCGCATAGGGAGGAGCAAGGATGAGCCGCTCAAAACACATAAAATTAACGACAGTACGAAGCCAAATGAATCAGAACAAGAAAAAACGCTAGGACCCAACTTGCCCGATAATCAAATCATAAAAGAAGAAAGAATAACAACAAGAATGGCAACGTATTCACTGAGATTGGAAAACCTATTACAATACATTACAATAGAAAATCCTTACACAAGAAAGGAATGCAACCTCCTTATTGACAGCGGTGCACAACTAAATATTATAAAAAAGGACCAAATTCCTATAAACGCAATATTACAAGACAGAAAAATATTACTCTCAGGCATTACAGACAAACCATTACAAACTTTAGGAGCAGTAAGAATACCGATAAACTACCAATATTTCGATTTCCATGTAGCACCACAGGACTTTTCAATACCATATGACGGAATATTAGGAATAAAAGTACTCCTGGAACAAAAATTAAGATTAGACGAGGGATACGTAGAAATAAATAATGGAAAATTCGAACTAAAATCAGGAGAGGCAAATATAACAAGTCAAACATTAGCTTTACATCAGTTACCAAAACTAACAGACGAGCAAAAATGCTTCCTCAACAAAATACTTCAAGACACGACTCACGCGAACGAGACACTGACCCCTGTACATACGGACGCAGGAATCTTGCACCAAACAGGAATCAGCGAAAACACGAGCGACAAAGACAGTGCAAACCAAGACCTTCCGCAACCGGATAATATGACAGGAAACTGGGACGTTAGCCTCAATAACGACACACTACATTTATTAAACATAGTGGACAAATTAAATAACGAACCAGGTAACGTGACAATAGATACAGAAAAGACGACGTCATCAAATCCCGAGGAACATTTAGAAACAGATAACAAATACATAGAACAGATAATAAACAGTATAAATACAGTACTCGACAATCAAGAAGAAAAATGTGAAATAGACTCTTACGACTATACAGAATTTCTAACCAAAGTGGACGAGAATACAAACATCTAATTCAAAAACGAAACCGACCCTTTAGAAAACAAATATAACTATGCTTCGTACGAGGTAGAAGATATACTGGAAGGATTTCAAGAAACAGGAAATCTACCAAAAATAAACGAAAGCGAAATATTAGAAGTAGGAAAAATCAGTTTTGCCGAAAACAAGGAAGATAATATTGCAATGGAAAGCAAAGAAACGGAAAATCGACGAGACAAACTAGGAAAAATTCGATTAGGAAATCTATCAGAAGAAAACAGAACTATAATGAAGGAACTAATTGAGGATAATAACGATATATTTTGGGTAGAAGGAGATAAAATAGAATCATATAATACAGAACAACACGAAATTAACCTAACGGACGAAAAACCTGTATACGTAAAACAATTCCCTTTACCACATAGACTAAAAGAAACGGCAGTAAAGGAAACAGAAAAATTAATTGCAAACGGTTTTGTCAGACATTCAAAAAGTGCTTTTAACGCTCCAACTTGGGTAGTCAAAAAGAAAGAAACAGCTGAAGGAAAAAAAAGATGGAGACTAGTGATAGACTACAGGAAACTAAATGAAAAAACGATTCCAGACCCATATCTACTTCCAAACATAACCGAAATTTTCGACCAGTTAGGACAAGCAAAACTATATCACGTAATAGATCTAAAATCAGGCTTCCATCAAATCAAAATGAACCCAAGGGATATACATAAGACAGCTTTCAGCATACATCCACTAGGACGATTCGAATTCAACGTTCTACCTTTCGGATTAAGAAATTCACCACGAACCTTTCAGAGAGTAATAAATACAACCTTAGGAGACTCAATTGGAAAAATCTGCTTTGTCTTCATTGACGATATTATAGTATTTGGAGAAAACCTAGAAGAACTCAATATGAGATTCAACATAGTCGCTCAGAAATTAAGAAAAGTGAAATTAAAACTCGAACCCGAAAAATGCGAATTTCTTAACGCAGAAGTATGCTTCCTAGGTCATATAATAAGTGGGGAAGGGATAAAACCCGACCCAGCAAAAACGGAAGCTGTCCAAAAATTTCCTACTCCCAAGAACGTCAAGAACATAAGAGAATTCTTGGGACTCGCAGGATACTATAGACGATTCATAAATAATTTTGCAAAAATTGCAAAACCTCTAACGGGTTTACTGCAAAAAGACACGAAATTTTCCTGGAACACGGAACAGCAAGACGCTTTCGTAAAACTCAAGGAAATATTATGCAACGCACCCACTCTACAGTATCCACAATTCGAGAAACCATACGTTATTACGACAGACGCATCTAAATACGCTCTAGGGGCAGTATTATCACAAGGAGAAATCGGGAAAGATAAACCAATTGCATACGCATCACGTGTATTGCAAGAAGCCGAAATTAAATACGACACCTACGAAAAAGAAGCTCTGGCAATAATGTTCGCGATAAAAACATTCCGAAACTACATTTACGGGAATAAATTTACAATAGTCACAGATCATAAACCATTACTTTGGCTAAAAACAGCTGACAATAATACCAGAGTACAAAAATGGAGACTAAAATTATCGGATTACGAATACAATATAGTATATAAACCGGGTAAGCAAAACGTGAACGCCGATGCATTATCGAGAAATCCAGTAGACAACGTACACGTTTCCGTTACAACAAGAGCGCAAGGAAAGAAAGAAATCAGTGAAAAATCGACACCCGTAAAAATTCCAAGTCAAAATAAAGTAGAAGCCCCAAACAACAATCACACCAAAATCAAAAGAGGAAGGGGTAGACCAAGGAAAAAGATCCAAGAACCGTTAAACCAAGAGGCAACTCTGAATAGCAATAATAAGGGAAAAACGACTAAGCGCAAGAAACAGGAAAATAAAGAAAAAAAAGACAATATAGAAGAACAGGAACAAAAAAACTTAATTTACACAAAAAACTCGATTCAATTTAGAAATGATAACATCGTACAAATAATTACTGAACAAGGCATGCCTCTAGACAAAAACACCAACGCGTTAATGGAAATCAAGAATATAAAAGTAAATCCCAAGCTGTCCGAAAACGAAATTGAATTAATAGAAGTAAATAATAAAAAACTCTTTATCTTATGCTTAAACGTAGCAACATCATCGGAGATAATAAAACAAAATCTGATAAAATTATTTAATACATTAAAAGACTTACTTATACGGAAAAATATAAAAATCTTCAGTATTTCAAAAGACATTAAAATATTAAATATAAACTGGCACGAAATAGAGGAAATATTAAAAAACACCTTCAATAAAACAAACATTAAAATAATAATATGCCTAAACAGTATCGAATACGTAAAACCTGAAAACAGAGATAAAATATTTGACCAATTCCACTCTACAAAACTAGGAGGTCACTCAGGCGTAGATAGAACATATAATAGAATAAAAGACAAATTCTTTTGGGAAAACCTAAAACAAGACATTCAAAACAAAATAAAAAAGTGCGAGGAATGTCAAAGAAACAAATTAAAAAGAGTTAAAACTAGACAACCGATGGTCATAACAGACACACCAATAAAAACTTTCGATAAAATCGCGATGGACATAGTCGGTCCACTCAGCGTTACAAAAAATAATAATAAATACATCTTAACCATACAAGACCAATTATCGAAATTCTTAGTAGCAGTACCTCTAAAAGATCAGACAGCAGAATCAGTCGCAGACGCTTTTGTAAAAAAATTTATATGCACTTTCGGCTCACCTAAAATAGTACTCACAGATAGAGGAACAAATTTCACTAGCAAAATAATGAAACAAGTTGCAAAAAGATTTAAATTCTCAAAAATCGAAACAACAGCTTTTTCACCCCAATCAAATGGATCATTAGAAAGAGCACATCATCCACTTTGCGAATATTTAAAAAACTTTTCAACAAAAAAATGTAAATGGGATGAACTTCTAGAGCTAGCACAATTCAATTATAACACAAGCATTCATTCCAGTCATAAATTCACACCACATGAACTGGTTTTCGCTTATCCAGCTAGGCTACCTTCGACTGAACCCCTAAAGAAATCAGAACAACTACCTACACACAGCGATTATTTGGAAAATCTAATAAAAAACATGAGAGATATAGCTAGTATGGCACGCGAAAATCTAATAGACTCAAAAATGAAATCAAAAGAATACTACGATAGATTCATTAAATCGGTAGAATTCAAAACCGGAGACAAAGTATGGTTACTCAAAGAACCCAAACCGGGAAAATTAGAAAAAGATTGGTATCTAGGGCCATATGAAATACTAAAAATAGGGGATAACAATAATATAACAATCAATTACAAAGGAAAGCCAAAAACAGTTCATGCGAACAAACTAAGCATCTAGCAGCACAGAAAATAACATAAGCCTTCTTTCTAGGAAAAGAGCCGACAATGAAGTTAATTCTATTAATTTATATCAGCACATTCAAAATTAGCCAAGCAAGAATCGGATTCGATTGCGGCGCAACCAACCCGATCGTATCGACATATTCTTTACTGGACACCGGGGAATGCGACTTCCACCATGCAGACGTTAGCATAACCAACACCACAATACGGCTACTACAATTAGCGGAATTCAGAACGGTCCCAATCATACAATGCAAAATAGAAATTCAACGCACAATTTTCCGATGTGGAATGTTCAGTCACTTAGTACCAGTAGAAAACGCGATACAAGAATACCTTTTAGACATAAGCCATGAAAACTGTAAATCCATACATAATACCGGAATATTTAGATACGACAACTTTCATACAATCGCGAATTTAAAAGTAAACTCTACAAAATCCGTAGGAATAAGTCTCGCGGGAAACGCAATAGAAAGCTCATGTACAGGAGCGTCCTATTCTGATAGCTACGGAACATGGAATAAAGTATACGTACAGGGCCTTATAAAAATCACGTTAATAGAATACACCGCGCAAGTTAGTCTTAACAGCGATAAATTACGCTTAGCATCAGGAACAGTTTGTAAATTTTCGGATGAACATTGTATCGACATGGAAGGAGGACACACCTTCTGGTCAGCGCTACCGAGAGAAGACTGTTTAAAAACTAGATACGACGTACTATATCGAGGTCCGGTAACAAAACTAACATCTAAAAATCGCGAAACATTATACACAATAGAAACAACCGACATCTCATTCGCGCTAGCAGCGAAAGGAGACATCAAAACTTGCAATAGAATACTAACAAAAACCGAACACCCAAAATTAATTATATACGAAAGAACACAAAACAATATACTATTCGATAACAACGTACAACCGTCAAAGGAAATATTAAACCTAGACATTCTTACATATACTAACTCAAAATTCGTATACGTAGAAAAACACTTCAGGGCCCAAATACAAAATTTATACTTAGACATTTTAAACGAAAGATGCAAACTAGAAAAAAGAACAATCTATAATTCCCTATCCATAGCCTCTATTTCACCAGACGAATTCGCGTACAACCTAATGGAAAAACCAGGATACATTGCCAGGATTGCAGGAGAAGTAGTGCACATCATAAAATGCACACCAAAGGAAGTACAACTATTTCACACAGACAAGTGCTACACGCAACTACCAGTAACCTCCGGGAACAAAACACGATTTCTAACGCCTAAAACACACATACTAATGAAAGCAGGAACGCAGATAGAATGCAATACAATTATTCCGCAATATTACAAATTGAACAACAATTGGATAGCACTAACACCAACACCAAGGAAAGCGCAAAACCCAGGAATTCTAAAACCAAATACGAACATCTCCTGGGAATACAAGGAAATAAATTCATTAGCATCAAGCGGAATTTATTCACAAGAAGACCTCCAAGAACTCCAACAGCACATTATGTTCCCCCTAGAAAAATCAGCCTTGCTGAACACAATAGCGAGGGGCATGCTAGGAGAAGAAAGCGTACAAGGAGGACTAATCAACAATCTTTTTACAGAGAACACGCCATCCCATATCGCAGAAAATACGTGGAATAAATTCGTGGAAAAATTCATCAAGTTTGGCTCTATTAGCTCTGCAGTAATAATGATTTTCATAATCATTCATATCTGCAAGCTAATAATTGACACGATCATAAGGGGATATACATTACATACACTATATGGATGGTCCATACATCTATTGGCAGCCATCTTCAGCTCAATTACATACTTACTAGTGACACTAAAAAACAACAAAACCATCAAAAAACTTCCAAAGAAAGGAAACCTAGCCAGAAACGAGGATATCGAATTGAACAAAATAAAAATAGAACGACCAAACACCTTCAATTGGAGAACGCTACCACCCGTTCCACTACGACCACCTGCAATTAAACCACCTGTACCGCAACCAATAATGCAGAAACAAATACAGATGTTTACGATGGAATAACCGAACTAAAAATAAGGAAATCAGGGAATACGCATAAATAAACACACGCAAATTCAGAAAAAAATAATAAAAAAAATTTATTCAGAACAAGTAAAAACAAAGGAAGGGGAAGATTCGCTATACAACAACGTATGACAAAAGCAATTTATTCAAGCAGATAACAAATATAACCAAAGAAAATACAAAGGAAAAAAAGAAAAAGATATATAAAATCAAAGAGGGAAACATTTTTTTTTCTTCCACTCTTCTTCCCATCTCCAAAAGCGAAGCGAAGCAGCACGCCCAGAGCCTACTCCTCCCGGAAAAGAGGGGCGATATCCAACACCCGGTCCTCGTCCCAGATATGCAGCTCCTCCAAGTACCGCCGGAAATTCCGACGGTACTCTCGTACTGTTCGCCGGTAAGACAAATTTATCATCCCAGGACTCCAGATAAACCGCCCATCAGTGCGCTAAAAAGATAACACAAAAAAAAAAAATAATAATAATAATAAATAAATAAATAAATAAATAAATAAATAAAAAATTAAAAAAAAAACTCACCCAGGAGATAAAAATCTCTTTTCGCGGCTTGGTCAAATCCATGAAAATCGGAAACGGAATATATGAAGACATAGCGACCGATATCAAACAAAGAATAAAACCGAATAAATCATTCAAAGTGACGAGACCAACCGATCAACCGAAATATATATCAAACACCCCACCAGGTGTGCAAAAATTTCCAAGTAAAGACGGGACATTAACCGATGAAGCATCGATTATACTAGGAACCAGCGCATGCAAGACACTTGCTGTCCCAGCGCGTACCCGTCACAATAGAAAATCCAAGAATTACCAATTTCATTCTAGAAACCCTAAATTTAAAACTAATAAAAGAAGCCCAGAAGTGTCGGTCTACAAGATTATTTAGTACACGCACTAGAGTTACGTTACGCACCCCTACCGCCTCAATCTCAGCGGGGAGGGAAGTAAATGGTCAGCCAAAAACCATTTACTCTTTGTAATACACCGATCCGCGAACGCAAAGAAACACCAGCAACAAAATTACTCAGCGCAACAAATCCACACCAACTAATAAAATATTGTAATTACACTCACCTCAAATCTGTAAAACCTCATCTAACTCATAAAGGTAGAAACTATGAATTTGGACAAATATAACTGCTCAAAATTTTTTTTTTCTCTTCAAATCTACTTGCTGATATCGTACCGATATGCAACAATCTAGGCGGCCAGGTGTCACGTCCTGTGACGCATTCTATATACATATAAATAAACATAAATTTCCTTAATTTTGTAATTGATTTCACAATTCAAATCAGTACAACATATGTATTGTCACGTCCTGCGACGCATTCTTGGAACTCCTATTTCATCAACCAAATTCTTTAAACTTCCATTGCACCATCCAAATTCATCGTTCTGCAAATTCTGAGTGAGCAACTCAGCCGGGTCGTCGTACGGCGAGAACGCTGACGATCCGAATGAGGTGGTTCACCCGAATTGCCAAATCAAATGTCGACCTCATTTATCAATATAAAATAACGCGACCGGGCCCGCCCGCACACAGTCAATTTTACCAATAGTTCTCGTAAGAAGTTCTCATAGGCGCAGTTCGAAATTCAAGTACAAGTACAAAAATCCGCGAATATAATCCGCGAAGTACCGTTCAGAGTTCGATACTCTAGAATCTACACGACTCTGCTACGAAGCTCAGTACTTCGACAGAGCAAGATTCCGGTAATATCGATAAATTAACTAAGTCTAGCGTTTATGACTCTGCTACGAAGCTCAGGGCTTCGACAGAGCAAGATTCTGTAAGACTCGATTGTAAACGTGCGCGAATCAAGAACTGTACCAGTAACGAATAAACATTCATTGTGATCGAAAGTGCGTGATCTTCACTCGAACATCTACCCTACCGCTCCAACACTTGGACGACACACCACCACAGGCTCCGTCCATAGATAGGTTCTATTCATCCAGCGGAAGGTAAGTGAGAACCTCTATCTACCTGACAACGTAGATCAAATTTCATAAAGTACGCCGAGGACTCAGTGAGAGAGAGAACTCCGCGACTTTACAAACCAAATCATCGTAATCAGTTCTGAAATTGGAGTAAATAAAAGTTCTAAAGGGATGAAATAGATATGGGTATGAGGTATCATATGCTTGTTAATTAATTAGTGAGAGTATATGAGTAAATGCAGAGATAAAAGTACGAGTAAAGTAAATATGAGATAACGTGCACCTAAGGCTTCGCACTACAATGAACACGAACCGTACAACGAAAATAACAAAATCTTATCAAATAAGCCATTCATTAAAGCAACAAAAGAAGTTGAAGTTGAAGAGAAAAGAAAGAAAAGGGAGAATATGAAACAGATATAAAGAAACGCTGCATTCAAATGTGCATGATATCAACCCTGATCCCACTAATATAAATGCGTATGAATATCAATTTAACCCTGTATATTCCATGAACTGCACCGAATACCCTAATACGAGATCACCATTACATCAAAATCTGTCCCAGAATCATGATCAAATCACAATGCAAAATGAGCTCGCTCAAATCAAGATGAAAGTCGCAATCCCATGGAGTTAATCAAAATTAAATTAATTAGCATAACCAGACTTAAATCAAAGTTAAGTCATCCCGGAATCATGATCAAAATCGATTATTCAAGTTGAATTAATCACGTCAAAATCAAAATCAATCTCCAAGTTGATATCAATACCAAGGCCTGAAATTTAATTCAGATATCAAGGCGGATACAGCCCTAGGACAGTGGGATGCCAGGGTAAGACAGACATTTCGACAGTAAAACCAACAACATAAACCGATGTACCCGCCTGACAAATAGGTGAACAGACGACCCTTGGTAGAAGTCCTCATCCTCCCTCTCGCATACCTTAGGCTGTGCACCAAGACTTCGAGAGGTAATCAAGTTTAATGAAAAGAGTAACCAAATGACTTGGGATAACAATAAATTATTAACTCATCAAACTAATAATGGAAGAGATAGATCGAACTAAGTACCACATTGTCACAAACATATGGCTTCAGCACGCCCCGGAACTACAATTAACTAGCAACATCCGCCATTCCAAATTGTCAAATTAGAAAAGACAGGAGATGAAAGAATAGAGAATGATGAGCATAAACATAACTGCTGTCATTTCCCCACTATAGGCGCAGTAATTATCTGGGTTAAAAACTGCACCCATATCGCATTCCCGTTGAGCTAATATCAAGACACATGCTCATTTCTACTCGTCCCCCCAATCATATGTCATGAACCTGCAAAGGATACCACCATCCCAGGTGAAACACAGGAGGAAAGGAGTGCGCCCCTCTCTATTCAGTTCCCGCTCCACTATCCCAGCCCAGCGCATAAGCCTGCACAGATCGCGTAAGAACACGCCCATCTCAGGCTAATGAACGCATCGCCTCGCCAACCAATCACCGAACAGACCGGTTAAAATCCGCCCTCCTGCAACAGTCGCAGAGGGGATTGCCAACAGCATCATCAAGAAAGTCCGCTCGCCCAGCACATTTGTTCGCCGTACATCAACCAGTTGAATCAAAAATCCAGTGATCGCCAACACAATCTCAGCCACCAGATAGGTAAGAACCAGTTGTTACGTCCGTCTCTATCAATCCTCAAAACACCAAACCGCTCAACCCACATTATTCCCCTTACTAACGAACAACCTAACCCATTAATACATAAACCGATATAATGGCCAACCAATCCGTTCCATACATTCACCCGTATCATTCAATAATCCAACAATCTGACCAACCAATAATCCCACAGAAGGAGAAAAGGAACAGCAGAAACCACGTGCAGGCAGTAGTGACCGGCAAGGGGCATAGAGTAGAAGAGAGAAGAAAAAAAAGAAGTGAAGAAAAAAGAAAGCGGTGAACACGGACGAGAGTAAGAAAGCCTCCCTCAAATATCTTTAACAAGGCACAAGGTGCAAAGTGCAAGTAAGAAAGTGAAGTAACACGTGGTCTCATCCATGCTTTGACTGCATAATAAATAAATAAATAAATACATAAGAAGAGTAAATCAAGTACAGTTAATTAGAGTAGATAAATAAATAGACAAACGAACACCTAAGTGGATGAATAAGTGAATAGCTAACTATATTAAGTGAACGATCCACAGGGCCACCGCCGAGCTATCCAATCAAGCCAAATCTGATCAAGTATGGAGAACATGAAGAAGGATCCCCTACCTGCCATAATTGAGACGGGCGAAGCAAACGAAGGAGAACCAAGTTCCGTGGAGGGAGCAAGCGCCGAGACCTCACGTTCCACTCCTGCAGCAAGTCAGGACCAGGGGAGAATCCTGGTGAATCCGAACGTGAGTACAAACCAAACAATCGTCACATTACTCGCCTTCACAGCCCTTTAAACATCACTCTCCTTTGTGTTATCAGAATTGAATAAAATTAAACCACGTCGAGGCCAAAGTCGAATTACCGAAATCAATTTTAGATTATTCATCTAAACCGGAATAAATTAAGTTCAGAGTTAAGTAAATTATTAAATTATTAAATTAGCGGGTATCAAGGTGTTACGTCCGGGTTCATTTTTCATTAACCCGACCTTGCGTTCCTCATCGGGTGCGCTGCATCTGGAAACTTTCCACGTGAGGGGCGCAAGGAAGGGCCTTTCTTATCTTACTTTTCCTCGTTTACCTGTTCGCGCTCCTCCGATCTTGTGTTCTTCCGACGGGTGCGTGTGCACTTGGAAGTGATTCCTCACGGAGAACACAAGAAAGGAGTTTGAGATTAAAATTATAATTCTTTTTTTTTTCCTTTTCTCTTATTAGTTTCAATAGTTTAACCGTCAATATACCAAGTTTGTGTACCTCGCCAGTGCGAAGCACTTGGAGATAATCCCAGGTAAGGCACACAAAGGAGGCTATATTTAGTTCTTTCAAATAATACGAGTCAACCTTTCCTTGGGATGATTGCCTAGTCGAAACTACGCAGCGACAAAAACTTCGAAAGTCGAAACCGTTTAGGGAGAGGTATCATAAACATCCTTCGCCGCGCGGTTAAGCAGTGCGACGCACTTGGAAATTTCCCAATTTAACCGTGCAACATAAAAAGAATTTTCTTCTATTTTATTAGCGAGGTACCCCTCATACCTGCAAAGCATGCGTCAGCCGACCCTTGCACGAGGAGTGCATGTGATTTGGAACAGAACAATTGGAATTTAACGGAATGAAACTGTTTGAATGATATTGGAATGCGAGGGTTTGCGTGACAACCACTGTAGTTCGAAATCGTTCACGAATGCTCGAGACAAAGGTCGACCGAGTCTATAAACATCGCCGTTAAACGTTAAACGTAGAACGTTCGAATATACGTAAATCGTCGAGATACGAATAAGAATGTTAATAACTAATAAGCGCGGAATGAATGTTAATTAAATGCGACAGGCATGTATCGGCAATTTGTCGACGATTATAAAACACCGGTTGCATCTTGCGCAAACCGCTAAAAAGAGATTAACAGAATAATTAACGAATGAATAACAATTAACATTATTCAATTAATAGTCATTCAAAACAGTAAATCAAATATCTGTAATTAAACGAAAACCTCTTTCGATACCGGAAATGTCATTGATAAAAGCCTCTTTGATTAGCAAATTTGAATAAATTAAGTTGTAATAGATTTCGAATATTCCAGAAACTTTAGAATTGCGACGCATGAAATCCGTTGTAGCGTTAGAGGGGTAGAAAGAAATGGACAACCTTAGACGAAGGTAGAAGGAAAAGTCAAGAAGGGATGAGAGAACTAGGAAGAGCGGCCAACTAGCCCAATACGCACGGGATTTCCCCTCCGACACGTACCCTGATTTGCCAAATGATGTGCCCACTTTGGGCCCTTGATCGCGGGTCGAACCCTGAGACACGATCGCTTGACTGAGGCAAATCACTCTTCGTCGAAAAATCGCAAGGTGCGTGACGGGTAGCCCGTGTTCGCATAGAGATAGAGTTGTTAGTAAAATCTCGTAATTAGATTGCTCGGCAAGTCCTCTTCAAGGCAGAGTGTCGAGAGTGTTTCGGTTCGCGGTTTTGTGACAAGGACTCATACGGATACGTTAAATTCATTTCACACTTTTCAATTTCTATCTTTTCTCTTTCGTTTTATATCGTTCGTATATTAATTATTTTTCTTTCTTTTTCCGCGTCGCGTCGATTTTGCAAATAGTTTTGTATTCGTCTCGTAATTAATCGTCCCGTAACACCGAAATAAAAGGCCGATCGCGAACGCGCAGTGCAAGTAGCAGTTTTCTCACCTCTTCTTTGACTTCCAGATTTCTAGACGACACCAGAGATAAATAAGCGACAAATAGATCAAAGTCTTATCATATACTATTTTACATCGATCTTGGTAAGTTGTCCATTTCATTTTTATCCAATACGACGAATCTGGACGTGGTGAGGCAAAACGGGCCATCTACGAAACCGTGAATTCTGGAAAATTTCCCTCTAGATCGTTCCGTTCAGTATAGAGACTCAAGGTATCGAAAATTAACATTATTAAATAAATTCCGATTCACACGCAAAGAAGACGGCCCCACGAAACCGTGGCTCTGGTAATTTACCCTCTGGGACCGTTCTTCCTTTCTTTTTCGCGCTTTATTCTTCACAGAACATCGTTGCTCGAATCATCGAATCAATTAATCAAACTTTAATTAACCAGTAATCAATAGCTTCATTTTCATATAATTTATACTTTTCTTTATAATATATTTATTTTAACCACTTTTAATGTCATGCTTATTTTTTCGAAATTATATTTTTGTTACACCTAACCAGTTTTAATTCATTTACGTTTCAAACACTTCCTTTCCTTCATTTTCACGCCTACCATCTAAGCACAAATTCACACGAGGGGCCCGTATGGGACTAGAGCATTGACGAACCCGATTAATCTCTCAATTAATCTATTAACTTATTTAACAACTCTTTTATTGTTCTAATCGTGAGTGAACCAACATCGTCGCGAGCGATTAGGACTGGTGGCAGCGCTAATACCGTCCTCAGCCACGTATTGTAAACCATCATTAATTTTCTTTTTTTTATATTTTGTACATTGCGCGTCGTATCTCGCTCGCGACGTAACAAAGGTTAATAGTGAAAATAGAATTAAAATTAGAATTAAAAATCAGTGTCATAACAACATCGTACTGAGTTGAGAATTTAAAATTGAAAATTAGAAGTCATCAGCAATACAGAATTATAATCATAATTAGGCCGGGAGCAAACTCATAGCCATCATCAATCAGAACTAGAATTTAATTTAAATTGTAATCAAATTATACCCATAACCAGCCTAATACCAACCGATACTCAAAATCTAACTGTAATCGAAGCTTGGGGTTAAACAGAATTTAGTGAGGATTATAATACCCTCAAGCTCAAATCATGCTTTCGTTTAGATTGAAATTAAAGTAGAACTAAGTTAATATTAATTAGTGTATCATGGATTGAAACTAATACTGAAATCGAGGAAGCACCAAATGAAAGTTTAGATTTAAATCAACTCAAATTCGAGATCAGGGTCAGCGTCAAAATATTTAAGCCGTCCCTATATCCTCTAGTACCAAAATTAAGTTGAAAATGGTCCGTGAATTAAATCAAAATGAATCGGAATTAAGAAACCCAGGCCAGAACCAATGTGGCGTCAGGATTGACATTAAATTATTATTATCAGATTAAAATAGAAAACAATTACACGAGGGAGTCAAGGTTGGTCAAATCACATTAAATCGGGACAGATGGGGGTTAAGTCATAATAGGATCCGCTTGCACCGTATTAAATCAGATGGGGATTAATTTGGAGTTAGAATTAAAATGGGAGAATGAGAGTCGAATCTAAATAGCAACCAAAGTCGGAGTCAGGTTTAGCAAAATCAGCTCAGAATTTAATAAAAATTTATTAAAATTAGAATTCAATCGAAGCTGGAGCAAAATCAACATCCACCCCAATATCGATAAAATTACATGACGATAAAACCCAGATTAGAGTAATTAGGCAAAGTTTAATAAAAAGCAGAGTGACGATCATACTATAGTCTAATCAAAATCAAATCAATCCGAGCAATTAATGTCAAAATCGATAGAAATCAAGATCAGAGGCCGGCTCATATATCAAATTGAAGCATTCGAGAATCAAGGCCATTCCTGAGTCACGAATAAGGCCAAGTCGGAATCCAAATTCAGGTAACCGTTACCATCAGAATCGATGGGGGAAAGACTAGGATTAATTTGTCAAATCAAAACAAAGCAACGTGTGTATGAAGAGCTAAGTCGAAGTCGACTAAAAATTTTGTAACTGCAGCCGAATCGCAATCAAGTCAAACTTACAATCACCGCTAAGTCACATTAGAATATTCAGTAAACTTAGGTCATAACCAAAATCAAGATTCGACTTGAAGCAAAGTGCGGGTCACATTCAGGACCAAATCACCATTGATATGTAATTACAATTACCGTCAGATCGTAACTAAAACTTAAACTTAAATCTTAAATTAAATCATACTATACTAGAATGAAAATTAGACATACTGAAGGTAAACAAAATTATTTAATTATAGTTGATATTAATCTGTTTAAGATTAGAATTAAGATTAGAATTAATTTAAATATAATAGCTGAATCTCAAACTTAGAATCCAAGTCTGACCACGAAATCCGGAACGGTGCCGAAACCGAAGTCAAGCCAGACTGAAAGTCGGAATAGGTCGGAATCAGATTGAAATCTCGATTTGAATTGCCCGAATTAGATCAAAATAGAGTCGATAGTCATGATCAAATCATTGAAACAGAGTCTAAACCAATTTCAGAACCAAAACCACAATCAACGTGTAAATCAGGCCAAGGTAGGATGGAATTAAAAAGGCATCCTGAATAATCAGTATCAGTATTTGATTAATGAAATTAGGCAAACAATAATTAAGACTCGGAGTAATTCAAATCGGCCAAAATAATCGCAGAATACCAAATCAACAATCTAATCCAGAATCAAAGTAGAGTCGTATTGAAATCAATGTTGGTATCAAACTTTCCCAGTTGTGGTTAAACCGACAACCGGGGTTAGACCACGTACAAATTAACTGAATGAATGAGTATGAACAAAATGAATAAAGTGATGTGAGATGGGATAAGAATTAAATCAAGCCAAAGCAGGGTGAATCCGAAACCGAGATTCGTTAAACTATAATTAAAATCAAGATCAAGACCAATCATAGTCGAAGCCACGTCATCACACGACGAACCTAAGCTGAATCAAAATCGGGCTCAAAACCAACCCAAGATCCCTTTGAATTCAGCCAAAATTAGACAAAATTATCCTTGAAACCAAAATCAGAATACTCAACATTCACAGCGTCTTACCATAGACACAACCTTTCTCAATAACCAATTCTACCTTAATTATTGCAGCAGCTGGACGCTGTCATCTCGGGGTCGGTGGAGAGGGCAATATCCGCCCGCGTGGAGCGAATTCAGCGGGAGATGATGCGCCACGCCACTGCCGTAGTACACCTGAGCCAGGCGTCCACGAGGCAACGCAACCCGTATAGATGGTCACGCCAGGAGCAATCACGGCCAAGGCATACAAGATCTATCTCAGTGCCGTCATTGCGACGCAATCCGCCACCGCCCCCTTTAATGGAAGTGCAAGTACCGCCGCTAGGGCAACAGTCAGTTCCGGAAAATATCACCCCTAACCCCTCAAACCGACCCCCAGCTTACCCCCTGCGACTATACTACCCGTCATCCCACCCATACATGTATTATTTTTAAATTTACAGCCAACCTTATATCCAATCAGACTCATCAAAACATCGTGAACCAGGGCGTTGGCTACCCTGACACCCCAATTTCGCTAGTATGACAGGAAGTCATAGGACAGGATAGTCAGCACGATCAACTGGAGCGAGCGTAAGTGGGAGAAGCAAGGTAATGTATATTATATAGAAGGTTACTCGTTGCATTTTACCGCGCGGCTCTCTGTAGTATCTAGAAGAAATTAGCATACCATAGCTAATCTACAATACTGGCAGTACTAGCATAAGAATTTCAATGACGGCCAGAAGACGCCATCCAGACCGGATTACCATATCGAAAGAACCACCACAAACAACCAGCAGGTGCATTGGACGGCCTGCTATGTCCTCACTGAGCAGCCAGATACTAGCTATATGTAAGTTATATGTAAGTAAGTAATTAACTAATCCTACAAGTTAATTAATTATGCCTCAGTACCCTTCATTAATTTGATTGAAATTAACTAAAATTTGTTCAAATCCATAAAGGGATAAAATATCAGATAGATGGCATCGTAGAAGTCCCAAAAGTGTCACTAATGTTTTTGTAATGAGTAGTGAATATCAGTTACAGTTGAAAGAAAATAAATATAACACAGAATAAATAAATACAGTAAAACACCATTAGCGCATCAACCAAATTCAAGACCTCGATCCCTCACAGTACATGGCCAGTTGCCACAGGGGACCGGGTGACCACAGATTCAACTTCCACCAGCGGTTTCAAGAAAATGCAATCCAAGGTATGATAACGGAAAAGTGAGCAACACATTTCAAGTGTATATATATGTAGCATAGAAGAGTACATAATCCACCACCATCCGTACACCAAATCCACAAGCATAGAAGAAGACGACGAGAAGACGAAATTCAATTGTCACAACTTGATCGACCCTAGAGCCAGCTTGGTGTGTTAGCAAAAGCGGAAGCGACGACGTCATCATCAGAAGACCGGTAATAAACGATATGCACCGGAAATAATAATCAAATTTAAATTCCTGGGCACAAAGTGAATCTAACCAAAGATATAATGGCTTGGTAAGAAGCTAAGAGTAGACTAATCTACAGAGAATGCCAATCTTCAGGGAATAGTAGTATACTGACGAAAATGATATTGAATATGAGCTGTGATACATAACATGGAGTATATGCAGAACCACCGCTCGCCCTTAATTAATAATCGTAGAACATGATTGAGGAGAAGTTATGGAAAAGAAGCACCAATCGTACCATTCCAATAAAGAATTTGAAGAGAGGATATTAAACATTTATAGGAATATAAAAAGAGAGCAGCAGTCCTGCCTTCACTTCCTATCCCATCCCAAGCAAGCTTATAAACTTATATTAATCTAAATCATAATCATCATAATCATTACCCGACCAATATTGGAATTCCAGCGTTCTACGCTGGATCACCTCGCAATGAGCCACCCCATAAAGTGCACTTATACAAAGAAGTAATAGTTACCATAGCAAATGTAGAGGGTAATATATCAAGTTAATAATAGTAATTCCAATAATGGTGAGTACATGATATGAAACATAGGTATTAATTATATAGGAATCGATTACCATTGAGCCGTGCACAGAACAGCCGCTTACTTCTAATCAATTGCAGAACATGAACGAGATCAAAAAGATCGAAGAGGGTCAAGAAAGAGCGAACGACCTGCCTGCCCGTGCAGAAACGCTCCCCGGCGAAATCTGCCCGTTTACCAGTCATGCGAAACTGCCAAACGTATCATTTAATAGCGAGAAACTACAAATTTAAATTGCTAGGAGAAGAAAGCGTACAAGGAGGATTAATCAATAATCTTTTTACAGAGAACACGCTATCTCATATCGCAGAAAATACGTGGAATAAATTCATGGAAAAATTCATCAAATTTGGTTCAATTAGTTCGGCAGTAATAATGATTCTCATAATCATTCATATCTGCAAGCTAATAATTGACACCATTATAAGGGGATATACGCTACATACACTACATGGATGGTCCATACAGTTACTGGGAGCCATCTTCAGCTCAATCACATATTTACTGGTGACGTTAAAGAACAACAAAAACACAAAAAAACTTCCAAGGGAAAGACATCTAACTAGAAACGAGGACATCGAATTAAAGGAAATAAAAATAGAACAACCAAACACTTTGAAATAGAGAACGCTACCACCCGTCCCACTACGACCACCTACAGTTAAACCACCGGTACCACAACCAATAAAGCAAAAGCAGATACAAGTCTTTACACTAGAAGAACTAAACTAAAATCTCGGAATTTAGGAAAGAAGACAGGAACACGTATAAATGAATACAAACAAGGTCAAAATAAAAAGAAAAGAAGGTTTATTCAAGGAAACAATAAAAACATATATATAGCCGTAGCAACATTAAAAAGACAAAAAGAGATATATATATAATAGTAAAACATAATAATAAAACATGATAAGATAATAATACATAATAAGATAATAAAACATAATAATAAAACATAACAAAGAGAATATATAAACTTAAGGCTAAATTTGGGATGTACAAGTATCAGGTTCCCCCTCTTTTTCCGGGCAGGGCAGCGCCGCCGGCCTCTCTTCGAAAAGGGGGGCAATTTCGAGGACGCGGTCCTCATCCCAGTCCAAAAGGTCGTTGAGATATTCGCGATAATCCCTTCTCAACCGCTGCACAGCCAGGCGATATTTGACCTTTATATGACCACGGTATAGGGTATATACCCCGTTCGCGCGCTGCAATGGAATACACCACAATTTAAAAAAAAAAAAAAAAAAAAGGGGGAAGACCACCACGTACCCAAGAGCGGACCACGTCCCGGATTGGAGGAAACAAATCCATAATATATTCGCTAACTAGACGAAATGCAAGGAAGAGAAGTACAAAGTGACGACCCTACTCACCAAACAAGACTATATACCAAACACCCCACCAAGCGTACGGGGTTCCGAAGAACCACAAGACGCAGAGCACCTGACAATACCAAGAACCAGCGCATTCGAGACATCCGCTGTCTCAGCGCATGCCTCCCGCAATAGACGACCTAACAAACATCAGCTCCATTCTAAAAAGATTCAAATTCTAAAATTTAATAACAAAAGAAGCCCAGAAGTGTCGGTCTACGACATTATTCAGCACACGCACCATGACTCTGTTGAGCGCCCCTATCGCCAATCTCAGCGGGGAGGGAAGTAAATGGTCACCCGAAAACCATTTACTCTTTGTAACACACCGATCCGCAAAGTACAAGGTACTGTTACGTTGCGCGCGAGCGATGGCGCAACGTAAAAAGGGAAAGATAATTAGTGGATTTATAGGTAGTTAAATTTCAATTAATTGGTTGGAATTCAACCCCTAATTCCTGCTTCCCTATTTTAGCGCGATGGTTGGTATCGCTGCCACCAGTCTCGAGCGTGTTAACGCTCTCGACAAATTAAAAGACGAAAGACAAAATTGATAAGATGTTAAAAGATTATAATTATTAGCCTTTCGTTGGGTTCGTTCAACGCTTGGTCCCGTACGGGACCCTCCTTGAATCTGGGGATGTTGGTAGGCGTGTTTTAAACTGAAACGTGCGAGGTATGTTCGAAATAAATGGAAAGTGTTTAACTAAATGAAACTGGTTTAATCGTGAATGAAAATCAGATAGTAGCCAAAAGTGTGAGTTCAATAATTTAGAAATTTGGTTAAATTGAAAATTACCAGTTCTGCAAAAAGGTGAACAAGTGTAAAGATGCTTAAGATTAGTTAACAAGGTATATATATATATGAATATAAAACACTCTGATATCACATTTGAAACCGACGAGTATATTACCGGGCGCGTAAAAATGATTATAACAATTTCGCCATCCAAATTTAACTATACGATTGGCGGTTTCCGCCTGCGGTACACCCCAGCCTGAGAAATTCTCGTAACTCTCGAAAGAGCTGGACTAAGGTGCCCTTCGGATGATGGAAAGAAACTGGAATTGCGAAATTGTAATAACCGAAAATAGTATTTAATATTGGATGATATCAATACCTCGTACGGTGGAACGATCTGACCTGAGGAATTCTCGTAACCCTGAAGGGCTGGACCAGAACGCCCGTTTTGCCAATTGAATAAACGTCGTGATCGAAAAATATAACTGAAACGACTTACCGTTACGGTGTACAATAAAATACAAGATAATTCGCTTGCTAGGTTTCGGTGTATTCGCTCGATGATCTGGAACACCAAAGAAACGGTAAGATCGTCGATCACTGCACTTGTCGCGGCGAGAACGAATTCAAGCGGACGAGTACGTCGACGAGAGACAAACGAATAACGATTTACGATTAATTACGATTACAACGAATATAATTACGCGATATGAAGTTAGTACGAGAAACTACGCGAGCAAACGATTTAAAATCGGAAAGAAAAGATAGAAATTTAGGTAGAAGGGAGATTTTACGTGCGCGTCTGTGAGTCCTTATTCAGAATACCGATTATTTTAACTCGCACGGCACTCTGCCTCGCTACGCGGAGGACTTTACCGCAGAGAAAATATCGGGAAAATCCAAACAACTCTGTCTTTCGGACACACGGGCTCCCGATCACGTACTTACGACTGATCGATCAAGAGTAAGGAATTTTGCGCGCGATCGATGGTCGAAGGGCCCGTCGCGCGAACATCGTCCTTGGAGGGGACGGTTTGACGAATCGTAGTTCGTTTTCGGTAGTGTCGCGTGCCCGGTGATTGGTTAAGACGCGCGAGCTAGACGAAGATCTTTCATCCCCTTTCTTTGGTGTTTCTTCCTTTTCTCATTCGTCGCCATGATAGTTTCAACGGTTTTCAGAAACTACGCAGTATTTCTCTTTATACATATAATTAATTAACGGCATTTATTCGAGATGTAACTATTAGTTTAATTGAAATGCAATTTGAGATTTGATATTGAAATATAGATTAAAAGTGAAATATCGGGTTTGATAGGAAACCGTCATCCGTATATCGTGATCGAAATTGTTCATCCCCGATTTGCAATAAAACAGTATGATTTTATATGTTTATCAGCGGATGATGCGCTTACGATGGTTGTAATGCCGTGGCGAATTATGCAATCTATCGCGCATCAAAACTATCGCCTCGATATATTCGGCATTTCGCATTTTATAAATTTTGAACAATTCTAGATCTGGCGAACGTTCCTTCGAGAACGTTCCTTTGTTCAAAATTTGCCGTTATCGCTAGGCAGTTCTTAGAATTCCGATACAATAGTGTTTATTGCTTCGAACGACCCTTGATTTTCGAACGGCGGTCGAACGTTCGCGACGTTCGCTTTCGTAAGGGTTCTCAATTCTTACTTTCATTGTTTAAATTTGTTTCATCCATCCACTCTCTCATACTATTATTACAATCAGGTAGCGATGATCCTTGTTGGACCGGCTGACGCTTTGTGCAACAGAGTGAGCAAGAGGTTTCTAACAAAAGAGTTATTACGATTTTCCCGTTTCTACGCAGTTACCAAGGGAAATTCCCGAAATGCGAAGCACTGGCTAACTGCGTAGCGCTGGTGTTATTGCTACGGCTCTCTCTCTCTCTCACTCGAGTTTTTGTGCGTATTAGCTTCTTATTACGATGGCTGGCGACGATAGTTTCAAGGAGGGTCACGTAAACTATTGAAAAGTAGGAAAAATAGAAACGACCTTTCCTCGTGTACCTCGCATGAGAAATTCTCGTAACCCTCGAAAGAGCTTGACGAGATACACGATTCTAGGGTAGAGCAGGTAAAGAAGAGAAAGCGATAGAGGAAGTCAAAATAGAAAGGAATTAAACTCAAACTCTTCCCTGTACATCCCTGCATGAGAAATTCTCGTAACCTCGAAAGGCTTGACAAGAATGTACAAGGTCGAGGAGGAATGAAAAGGTTGGCGGAAAACCGAAACACCCGCCCGTACACCTCTTACATGAGAAATTCTCGTAACCCAAAAGGGCTTGATAAGGGACGCAAGGCGGATAAATTTCAAATTTTCCGCCGGGACGTAACAGTACCCAGCACAACGAATTTATGTCAATTAACAAATATTGTAGCTACACATACCTCAAAATTGTAAAATGCACTTAACGCATGGAAACACAAACTACGAATTCGGATAACACAATGGCTTAAGTGAAATAATATTTTTTTTTTCTCCTCTCTTTTCTCTTCCAAATTTACTTGTTGATATCGTACCGATATGCAACAATCTAGGCGGCCAGGTGTCACGTCCTGTGACGCATTCTTGGAACCCTTATTTCGCCATCCACATTCTTTAAACTCTTATTTCATTATCCGAATTCACAGTTCCGGAAAGTCTGAGTGACCAGCTCGTTCGGGCCAACGTATCGCAAGAACGCTGACAATCCGAGCGAGGTGGTTCACTCGAATTGACAACCAAACGATTGACCTCGCTCATCAATATATAATAACGCGACCAAGCCCGCTCGCGACCAGATCCAATATCGCGCAGAACCAGTACAGAACCCGTGTAGACAGAACAGTATAATTTTTATCAACCCCAGAATTTGTAGTGATCAGATCACCTAAGCGATCCGCGAAAGCTGTTCGGAATCGGCCAGTTCGTCTAGCGAAAATCCGAGATACCAATTCTAAGACGCGCACCTAAATCCGCGAAGTACGACTCTGCTACGGAACTCAGGGATCCGACAGAGCAAACTCATCCGTAAAGCGCGCGCAAGTTAAAGATTGTACTCGAACCAAATTAACATTTGTTGGGATCGGAAGTGCGTGCACCTCAATCAGACCATCTACCCTACCGACTCCACTAACCAAGACGACTCATCTCTACAGGTATCCGCGCCCAGCGAAAGGTAAGTAAGAACCTCTACCTAATCAGTAGCTTAGAGATAATTATACAAGTGCGCAGAGGACTCGGTGAGAGAGGGGACACTGCGACTTCACAATACCAATAATCGCCTAGACTAAAACTTAATTGGAATGTCCGGTGCATCACACTGATTCACACCAAGAAGGAATAAGGAAATACCTACACAGAGGAAGGCTGCAGGCTGACTGGGAATTCTAAGGTGTAGCATATTAAAGATGTTAATAGTGAGTATAAAGCACAGTATGCGAGTATAAATCATAAATGTATAAATCATAAATACAGGGGGATTAATTACCATTAAGCCGCATACATAACCGCAGTTCATCCTTAATACAAACAAACTGTGAACAAAATATGATCAAAGAGCCCAAGAAGATCGAAAAGATCAAGAGGACTAGAATGGATAAATGCCTGCCTATCTAAGCGCCTGCCAGCTGAAAGCAGCCCATTTCTCAGTCATGGAAAAGAATAACCAATTAAACCACCAATTAACAGTTACTGCGTATGACCAAGAGAAAGGGGGAAATCTAAGGGATAAATCACCTGCCTATGCAGATGCCTCATCCAATAACCAATCATGAATGAGAATTGCCCAACGTGTTATTTAATAATAATAATAATCCGATTAAAAAGGTAATGGTCGTGCTAACACGCACAGTACTATCATCAAGCAGTGCTGCTACCGATCCAAACTGTAACTGTAACTTACTCAATGGGATGAGTGAATAAGTTAGATGCCTCCCACAGTCAATCCGTCCTCTGAAATGTCCAGTCCAATGTCCAGAACAAATCAAGCATGGGATACCGTCCCAGAACTCCAATTCCAAATTCAAAAATTAAAATTAAATGTAACTTTCGAATTTAAATTTCCCCAGTTTGTTTAAGCCGGTTCTCAACGGTCCTAACATATACCACTGCAACTGCTTTCAAGCTACCGTTACCGTTATCCCAACACCGCAGGGCGCAAAAAGGATAAAATCAGTCTCCAATGATCACCCTAAGGATCCATTTCAAAGTATGATAGACTAGTGAATAACATAGATTCAGTCCTATAATGAAGAGAGAAAGAAGAAGATGTAAGAAAGATTCATTATAAAGAATAAAAAGGAATAGTATACATTGTACAGAAGGCAGAACCACCTCGTATATCGATCGATACCCCGACTCCTTTTTTTTTCCAGGCAAGAAGACAGGAAAACAGCCTCCAGCCACAATCACAATCATTCAACCGATAGCAGGAAACTTGAGACAGAGGACCAGCAAGAGCATCTTGGTAAGCCAAATAGGACCCTCTATATTAATGAATAATAGTCACCAATCACAGAACTAATGAATTACTCTTTCAGTGCCATACATTGAGTCACATCGAGAGGTATATCTATCCAGGTAGAGCCAAGAGCTGTATGGTAGATCCAAGAGCTGTATGACAACTTCGGATAATAACGAACTGATGATAGTTGTAGTGAGTGTAGAGTATGAACTATAAGTGTAAGTTAAATAAGGGAAACATTCCGCATTAACCAGTGCACTCAATGACAACTGCAGAAAACAAACAAGAAGAAAATAAACGGCGTCCTGTATACCACATGCTCAAGACGTGATTAGGAATTTTAGGGGAACTTTATTACCACGCAATTGCGTAAAAGGGCCACAGTGATTAATAAGAGAAGAATATGTTGACCTCCAGAATGGTCATCAAAAAGATCGAAGACGTCTCGCCAGCGAGGAATTTACAGGGATTTACCGAGAGTCATTCGCGGAAACGTCACAGGAGAAAGAAGAGGCGAACACGCCAAACACGGCGTGTTCATCAGAGAACCTGAACCTAAACCATCACCACAATCATGACCGATCAGGGTATTAACCAAGTGAAGCAGATGGCACTATTATGTGCATGCGACAGCCTGTCATTCCGCATACGCACATCAACAGTCTCACGTTAATATATAATATATAATACCATAACTCACTTCAACTCAACTCCTCATGGCGAACAGCGCAAGCGCAACGGCTGTGTCATTGACAATAAATGCGATCAAAGGAAGCGTAAACGCGTCCATTATTGAGCCCCCAAGTTCAGAATTATACTCTAAGTTGGACCGAAATCAAGTTAACTTAATATTGGTTCAGTGACACGTGTCAGCCGCGGCCAACTGCGCTCTGGTATCAGTAGTCATTCAACCAGTTAATGATAACGATAGTCAATCGCCCGAGACAGAAATAAGAGTAAAGGTCAAATTTATATACTAGCGATTAGAAGTTAACATTTAAAATTAATTAAATCATAACTAAACGTATAGATTGGGAGAAAAGAATTCATCAAAATATCGCTAAAATTATCAAGAATTAATCACACATGCGCCTGCGCGCCGCCCGCCACGCCCAGCCCCCCTCCACCGTAACCACCATGGCCGATACGCCAGCCAACCCCCTCTTCAGCATGAGGTAACCCGTATTCATCTCCATTTTGCGCAGCTTCAGCCCATCGAGCCATCGTTGAGGAAGAATCCAGGAAAGTTCTGGAAGGCTCACCGCACTGCCAGAGCCACCCACCACAGCCTTGAATTCACTTCAAGTAAGTAATTGATAAATACAGTACCCTTAACGTTGACAATCAGAATTAATCAGACCCTAAACCTACCTCCGTTACCCTCATACTTATCATGCCCCCAACACATCGTATTCCTAGCATTCCAACCTCAATCACCGTCAACTCTCGCTCATTCATCCGCATTCAACAAATAGTAAAGTATCCCTTAAAGCACTGGTATGCAGAGATCTTAAGTACCCTTTGCCAACAGGAAACACATCAACACCTGCATAAAAAACGAAGAGAAGAAGAAAGGAAGGAGAGGAAGACGCATCAGCAAAATAGAAGAGGCAAGGAGAGCTCCAGAGAATAGGAATTATTGTCCCGATTTAAAGTAAGTATTCGATCCATTAACCTGAATGCAACTAAAATAGAACCAACCCCGTTAACCAATTTACACGCGCGCGTAAGTGCATCCGACACCATCGATTAATATTCTAATTTCATTATCAGGAACGACCATGTCCTCCTTTACCGTGCTGCAGGCGAACTTAAATCACTGTCGTGCCGCACAGGATATCCTATGGCAAGCTGTGCATGATTACCATGCAGACCTTGTCATAATCAGCGAACCACACCGCCCACGCCCAGAATGGTACACTGATCCAAGCGGGACTCTGAGTATATGGTGCGTACTGCGAACGCCCCCGACCGCCGAGCTGGGCATAATACGTAAGCTTCACACTTCCGACGGCTGCGTCGGTCTAGAAACCCGCGGCTTCGCAATCCTAGGGTGTTACTTTTCCCCCTCTGTAACACTATCCACCTATGAGGACCAATTAGATGGTTTAGCGACCGGTATAGCGTCATCCACCAAGCCCACTATAGCAGCCGGGGATTTTAACGCGCGGTCCGTGCAATGGGGATCCGACCGAACCGATATACGCGGATATCGATTGTTTCGCGTTTGTGAACAAATTGGTTTAATACCTGTAAATAGCAAAGGAGGCCCCTCATTTACTCGAAATCATCAACAGTCGCGCATCGATGCAATGGTGCGTAGCCATGAACTGGGAATGCGTCTAAGCAATACCTTCGTATCCGAAAAATACACCGGTTCATACCATCAATATTTAATTCATCGTTTTTCCGCCACACCCTCCTTCAGAACCTGCTCCATGAACTCAGAATGCAACATACAGCATAAAGCCCCTGACATGGAGGTGCGGGCCTCAATAATCACCACCAAACTGTCACTGCCCCCGGAAACTCCTCTGTGGATCCGCGAACGCACAGTTTACCAATTCGAGACCATAACCGACATAGATAATGCCATATCAGAATTAGAATCACGGTATGAAGGCGCCCGAATTCCGAGAACCCAAAACTCTACCAGAAAATGCCGATATGTGACCTGGTGGAACAAGGAAATATCGAGATTAAGATTAACCGCTGCGCGATCCCGCGCACCCTAACCATGACCCTAACCCTAACCCTAACCCTTTTTTTTTTAACGAGGAGGGAAAATGCATTACGCACGCCGGATAGGTGTTGGGCCAGCAGTGTGGGACTCCAAGGCTCTGCCTTGTGTACCCACTAAAACCGGAACCGCCATTAGCATAACTTCAAGGGGGGTCACCAAATCAAGCCGTTGTCCTGAGGTGAGAAAACCTCCAATTCCATATCATTGCTTCTATAGACTAACGTGAATTAGTTACAGGTCATTTCTGTTTAGGATTTCTTCTTTCTTTTGCTCTTATTGAACGTTTTCAGCACATATCTCTCATGGTTTTCTTTGCCCTTGAACACTGTTCCGTACTAAAGGAATGGTCTTTTTTCTCGCGGAACCGGGAGGTGCTGACAACGCCCAGCGCTGAGCGGACACGTACGGGGAGAGGATGGTATTCCGGACGACAGAAGAAAAGATTATAATTCACGCGATTCGATGAACATAATAAACTTTATTTAACAGACGGACAAACGCGAACTACAAGCAACACGAACCCCGGCAATCTTGATGGACAAAACTAACGGAGAAACGCAAATGAAGACGCTCGACGCGTGCTGACGATTTCTCGCAAACGTTCAAAATTTGATAGAGACGGTTCGATTATGGTCGCTGTGTACTTCGCAATTAATTAATTAATCCAAGGTTTCGAGGAGTATATATACCAAGCGGAGCGGTTATGTGGGAATTCGCGATTGGCGGTTTCGAACGAGACCGTACGCGCCGGTTACACCGATGTAGGAGACGAAGGGTGACGGGGGGTGCCGAAGTGTTAGGAAAGCACCACAAATTCGGGAGACAATAAGAACCGGTCGCGTGATTTCAAGGTGTAACGACCCAGTGATAGGTACGTCACTGCACCGACGTATAGGGAGAGCGGTTCCCCAAGAAGGCGACTCGTATGAATGAGAATTGGGATTATAGGTTCGTGTGGTGTGCGGTTAAGGAGTGAAATCCAACATTAATGTATGAAACTAAAAATTATCTTTTATTTAAGTAAGTAAATTAACTATAATTGCTCTAAGTAAGTATAATATTAAGTATAACAATAGGTACGGCTATAATATGAAATACAATAAGAAATTATAATAGGTACGCCCTAGATAATGAAATACAGTGCAAAATATATGATTAACGCGACTTGATCTTCGAATACAGCCAATACTCTGTACAATTTGCCAAGTTACACTAAGTACTGGAAAACTATATTCTAGTGGCTTGTATGATACCTTCGGACACGAGCGGACTATACCTACAGGTCGCAATCGGTTTCTGGTCTAGCCAGAGCTATGCTAATACAGGCCTGCTCAAGGAGCTCCGCTCCTCGCTAGCTCTTTACACTTGAACGTGTGGCTTAGTATTAGCACGTGTTCAAAACGTTGCGTACCATGAATAGGGTGTCCACAGATCCGAACTCTCGTACGTCGCTACTGAAAGAGAAGGATAGAGCTAATCTCGCGCTCTATAGTTGCCTAGGCAATTCAGCGCAAGCTTTTCCTCTACTTCCAGAGTATTGTCTGCATCTGACCGAAGCCAGGGAAGATCTGATCTGGCTCTGCGTGGAACGCCTCTATTTATAGTCAGATTCTGCTGACTTAGCGTTTTTTTTTATTATAGGGTTCCTCTGAATTTCTGGAATTCCCCATCACGTGACGGCCGAGCACCCCTGCTCCTTAGTCTACGCGGTCACCCTACTCTAGAATCTCACCCCACCGCGAGATCATCGGGGTTGCGCTGGCGCGTATGCGTTCGTTTGTCGATCATTTATCGATAATCTATTTACCGACCGACTTACCGACTAATTGCTTATCGACTTATCGCTTATCGACTTATTCAATCAGACTATATTATCGATTAAATGAAATTTATTTATTATAAGGAGTATAATACAAATCAAACTAATTACTTTTTATAAATTCAATTAAACGTAAAAATTAACTTAACTATTTTGTACAATATTTAAACCAAAAATAAATCATGACAACAACAACGAAATGAAAAAGGTGCTGGGTCTTCTTAACGGGTCGTTACAAAGGCGTAAACATCACGAGATTGATTCGAGTTGTCTTTGTTTTGCGCTAAACGGTGTCGAATAAGGAGACGTTACAATTTTGAACAAACACTTTTGCAATGTATTGCAGGACATGTCCCCTATATCTTGGGTCTTTAATCATTGAAATAAAATTATTTATACTAAGGTCTTCTTCTAGTTGTATGTTCAGCTGAAGCCTTTCGGCAAACCACCGATCACAGCCAAAAATAGTGTGTTCGGGGTCATCCGTTTTCCCCGAACAAAACCAGCAATTCGAAGATTCCTGTTTCTTAAACCTTTTCAAAAACGTACCGTAACAACCGTGACCCGTAAGAGTTTGGGTGAGGTGATAGTCCAACAGTCCTGGGCCCCAGGTCATCCATTCTCTGATGTTAGGGGTCAACCTGTGGGTCCACCTTCCATTCATGGAAGAGTCCCATTTCTCTTGCCACCTTTCCATAGTGATAATTCTTTCTTCTTCTGTGTCATCTTCATTTATCACCCTTTTCTGGTTATTATTTCTTCTATCAAAGAGTTTCATCCTCTCAGCCATAAGGAGGTCTAGTGGAATATGTCCAGTAATTACGCAAAGTGCATTTGCAGAGACAGTGCAATATGCTCTTGCCACCCTCAAAAGAGCTGTACGTTGTGAACCATTTATCAGATCCACGTTACCTTTAAATTTCAGGCCGGTCCCCCAAATAGGCGCTGCATATGTAACCACAGATTCCACAACCCTGTAATATAATCTCCGAGGAAGATTACCAGCACCGTAAGTATTGGGCATCAGCAGAGATAATGCACTTGCGTATTTCAAAGCTTTATTGCAGACGGTAACAATATGGTTTTTGCAGCCCCGGCTCTTCCCCAGGATCAGCCCAAGGTATCTTGCTGCCCCAGTGACCATAATGTCACTGCCTCCACACTTGAAGGTTAAGGGATTCGGGATAAGTCTTTCTGTGAGCATGATAGCCTCCGTCTTGTGGTGGGCCAAAGTTAAACCCTCACCAGAGTACCACACAGCCATGTTTCGAGTGGTCTGCTCCGCCCGCATAATGAGTAACCTTATATTCTCATGGATGACTATAATTCCGATGTCATCCGCGTATCCGATCAAATATACGCCTTTTCTAGTGTGCATCCTAAGGAGATCATCGTATACTAAATTACAAAGGAGAGGGCCTATAACCGACCCTTGAGGGACGCCTCCGAACACCTGGGACCGCGAGAATTCGTCAGTTCCTTCGTAGATAATCTTCTTGTCGTGTTAACAAGGGCTTTCGGGAATCTCCTCTTTTCCATTTGTCTTATGAATGCTGTCCCACCTCACTGTGTTAAAAACATTTTTAACACCCAGCATAATGAGAAGACAATGGTGCCCGCCCTCTCTAGCTTTGTTCTCAAGTCTCGTAATTTGTCTCATCGCATCAAGGGTGGAGTGGCCTTTCCTAAATCCGTGTTAATTTGGAGCAAAATCGTAGTCTGTCAAAGTTTTTATACTCTTCATCTTCATTATGTGTTCCAGCATCTTTGCCAGGCAAGAGATTGTAGAAAGCGGTCTATACTCTTTCTCAGGTCTCTCCGGCGAGGGTTTGCCCTTAGGTAAAAGGACAAGCCTGCCCGTCTTCTAGTCTCTCGGCCAGTATCCACAGGAGTAACAAACGTTACAGATATATGTCATCCATTTTGTAGCAGCCGTGCCCATCACCCTAGCCATGGCCGGGGTCAGCCCATCGGGACCCGGGGCTTTCCTCGGCGCTAGCCTCGAAGCCGCTATACGGACTTCCTCCTCGGTAATGACATTATCTTCCGGCCTCTGAAAATCAGTAGCCTGTACCTCTAACTCCTTCCTCTCAGAGTCTGCGTCTCCGTCTGGCTGCAGGATGAAAAGCTTTTCTACCACGCCTTTCACCTTCTCTGCGTTCAAAGTTTCAGGGGCTGACTTACCCTTAACAGCTTTTATGACGGCCTTGCAAGGTCTACCCCAATTGTGTTGGTCAATAATATGTTAAGGTTAAGTACGGCCCTGTGAGTGAGGCGGTCGGCCATTACAGCGACGAATAGTTTGGGCAGGGTATCGCCCATCGTGAGAGGTCTCCAGTTCGACAATTCATCCCGGTCATCTTTCTTATGAATAAGAACGGTGTTGGACTCCTTCCAGACGCGCGGAATATGCTCCATCTTGAGACAGGCGTTGAACAACGCCGTTAAGAGCGCGGCGCCTGGGTCGACATCGCGCAAATCACCGTAGGTTACACCGTCAGGACCCGGAGAAGATTTCTTCATCCGGTCCAGGCGGCGGCTCACCTCGGCGGCCGTACATGCCGACACCAGAGCGTCACTCCCCTGTGCTGTCTCGTAATGGATAGTCGGGAGGGGACCCGCGCGATCCCGGAGAGCATACATATCTGCGAAGTGTCGCTGGACTACGTCCTTCGACACCTCAGAGTGTGGGGAGGACCCTTTCAGGACCTCTTGCACCGCACGCTTCCGGTTCGCACGGAACAAGCGCTGAATGCGCGTCGCCTCCCGAACATATTCCTCGCGGTTGGCAGGAGCACCGGTCGTCGTGGAACTGTCCCTCGGACGGCGAGACTCGCCTTCCCTCCTCGCAGCCGGTCGTGGCCGGCCACCCCTCCCACTGGTGGCTGGATTTGCGGCCCGTTCAGTATCCACGGCCCGATGCTTAGCGAAGAACTCCGCCACTTTCGCAGCGAAGTCCTCCAGCGCCTGAAGCGTCGTCACCGTTTCGGCTTCCTCAGCGAGCCCTGCCCTTTCGACACCTATCGCTGCCCTCGTGCTCCTACGGAGCCCTTCGGGTCGGCCGGCGTGTGGGACGTCATCAGGGAGCCGTGTGTCCCAACGTGTGTCGCGCCCTCTCCGGGATACCCGGCGCTCAGGTGAAGTCGGGGGCGTCATCCTCCCCCGCCGGTGCGTCGCGGGCGACTGTGGGGCCCGACCTCTAGGGGGTACTCTTCGTGCAATTGTTTCGCGGGTGTTTCTATTGTTACTGTTGTTAATAGTGCCCCCTCGGCCCCTCCTGTTCTGCTCGTTCGATCTGAAAACAGAGCCCCGGTTTGACCCGGGGCAATTAGTCGCGCTGCTGGCGATTGCACTTAATCTAGGACGATCACAGTTACATAGATTAGAATTACTGTTGTTAAAGTCGATAGGGCTAGTAGCCCTATCGACAGTCAGATGTTTGCTGCGAGGCCCCTGCTCCGCCCCCGCAGGGGTCCTTACCACGCGTGGCCCCCGGACCACTTCCTCTTCGGGTTGCTGTTGTTGTTGTTGCCGTGGCTGCCGCGCCGGCGTCTTCGGTGACGGGGTCGTCAGGTCTCCCTCCCCATCTTGCCGCCCAGCCCTTCTCCTCCTGTTCCGCGGCGTGACGTCCCGCCAGTCCCTTGCATCCTCTTCCTCTCCTGTCCTCATTTCCCGCTCCATCCTCTTCGTTTTTTCCCGCGCCGCAGTGACCGCTGGCGACGCCTCGGCAATAGCTGGGAGAAGATTCCTTCTCCCAGTGCACCCTGTGGTGGAAGACGGTAAGGTGGTCGGTCCGTCCCCCCTCCTCGTCCCCTGTGTTGACCCGGGCGATAGAGTTTTCGCCCGGGTGCTCCTTCTCATGGCAGGGCGCAACTCCGGTGTCGTTGGGGTGGCCGCGTCGTTCACCGTCGCGGAGCCCGTGGGTGGTGGTGGGCTCTTCCTCTGCTTGGCTTGCTGCCTTGTCCTGGGGGGGGGGGGTCCGAGGGGGCTCCGTATCTTCCTGGATCCTCTTCTTGAGTCCCCTCGGCGAGGTCGCCCCCCCCCCCCCCCCCGCTCCTCCTTGTGGCTACGGTGACAATGGCCACTGGTTTACTATACACCGAGGTCGTCGTCAGCGTCAGAGTCCCCGCCGTCGCAAAGGTACACGTCGCCGCCACTGTTCTGGTGGGGGGCGCTTGGGTGGTGGACGCGCCCCCGGGTTCCTCTTGCTTCGGTACGGGCGGGAGGGAGGTTGCCCGTACCATTCTCCTGGTGGTCATTGTTGTGGTGGCCGACGACGTGCCCCTGGTAACCTCTGCATACGTGACGGCGGGGGTCACCTTCCTCGCAGTGGTGATGGTGCGTTGGGGCGGGCCAGGTTGAGGAGGCTCGGTTGTGGCCCGGGTACACCTTTTCTTCAGCCCCGGGCTCTTCTGCTTCTCCTTTACCTTTAGTGGGGGGGGGGGGGGGGGGTTAACGTGGAGGTTACCCCCCCCCGCTTGGCCTCCTCATTGACACTGGCCCGTCATTAGTCCTCTCTGCGGCGACGGTCGCCGCTGGTGGGGTGGTGAGGTCCACGGTCGGCGGGGTGGCGGAACTCCCCGTGGATGGAGGTCGTCCATCGGCGGGGCTGGACGGCGTCCCACACTTCCTTGTGCTCGTTGTCACTGTCTTTATCGTTGCCCAGCCCGTCAGTAGATTTCTCCCCGTCACCGTAGAAGTAATGGTCGGTTTCCTTTTTGGCGCATCTTTCGGTTTGGCAGCCGCCGTAGTCCGGGAGTTGGTTGGGTTAGTTTTAGTAGCGCGCGTCAGCGCGCCTCCACGCGTGGTGGGTGCTGCCGTTGCTAACGGGGACGGAGAGGGTCTCTGAGTCGTCTTGGCTGGCGCCGCGTCTGTTAAGGGTCGCTTCTCGGCTGCATCACCCTCAGCCGGGGGTGCACTGCCGCCGTCATTACTGTTACCCTTGCTGCTTGTGCTGGCCAGCGGCCGCGCCCCAGCGGCACGAGGCTCTGCACTACTTTTGTGTGAGTCTGCGTGGTGTTTCCTCACTTTCTTCAGTGCATAGACACTGTCGTCCGTGAAGGAACACACCCCGCAGACCCACTTCCTATTTGCGCCGGGATGGTGGATGCGCAGATGCTTTCCCAGGTCCTCGTGCCGTTGGTACACGGCCGACCGGATCGAGTTGGACGGCACCCCCACGTTGCAGAAGGGGCAGGGGAATGACTCAGGGAAGGGAAACGTTATTACTACATCATTTCCCCTGGCAGTGCAGCTCGGCTGAGGGCTCGTCGTATTACTCATATTAGAATAAATAGTAGAATAAATAAATAAATGTATAAAATAGAGTAATAGTCAATTGATTAAAAAAGAAAAAGTGTAGGGACTTCCCAGTCAATAATTAAAACTTAAAACTAAGAAAATAAATAGATAAAATGAAATGAAGAAAATAAAATAGAAAGAAAATAAAATAAAATCAACAAATAAAAACGGGTATATGTACCTGCGGTATATACGTCGCGGAAATAAAAAGAAAGGAAATAATTAAACGAAAATAAATAAATCAAAATAATAAAAGAAAACCTTAATCTAGTGACTAGATTGAAATCAGAAGATAAAAACAAAACGAACGAAACGAGGACGAGCGTGCGAGTCGCTCTCCGCGACAATTTGCAAATTAGATCTGCAAATTATCGCACACAGGGGACTGAACTGTAAATATTGAGTTACACAAGTTGTAAAGGGACCTGTGTATCTCAATAATTAATCGGAAAAAAAATAATTAATCTACTGCAAATAGAAAAATTTCTAGCTAAATAGCTAGAATAATGGAATAGCGTCTACCCGTAACGACCTAAATGTCTATATTTAGCCTATACGGGAGCACAAAAACTACAGCAAAAAGTGGATTTCGGCAAGTCGGTTAGTGGGACAAATAGCTGTTATCGATTTAAACGACCAGCGTTTTCACGGATAACAGCTAAATATAGAATCAAAACAACGCAAACGCGAGCAAAGCCGCACCGGAATCGGATACGGCGCGAAAGGGTTTTGATATATCGAAACAGTCCGCCTGGAGTCGACAGCGCTTTGCCTGCTCCAGGTGGCACCACTCTACAGTAACGCAACACTACGAAAAACCACCACCAGACTCCCAAGCTCCACTTACCGCGCAGTCAGTCGCCGCTGTGCTGAGCGAGTCGCACCGCCGTTGGAAAAACCAGAACGCGATCGCGGATAAAAATAAAAATAAAAATACAAAAAAGACTAGAGAAAAGAGAAGAGGAGTCAGAATATTTTTAAGAAAGAGAATGAAAGAACATATGTTTATAGTAGTATGTGTGGGCCGCGTCCTGCGGTAATGCAATACAGGTGCGACCCGTGTCGGAGTCGGAGCAAGCTCCGAAATCCGACCGTTTTCAAAAATGAGATTAATATTCTGACTCCCCAATGGGGAGTGTATCAGATATTAAGCTGATAAGAACAGATGAAGCGCTTTTATTTTCAAAATATGTTTCACATCATGGTATCATGGTATTCACATTTCACATATGTGGTACATTATTGTTCACAATGTATGGGCCTGGCCCTTAATGTAATAAAAAAAAAAAAAGTAGGTTTAATGCAGCGGGGCCAACTCTCACTGCATACGTCGCGGGCCCTCAATATGCCAAATCAGCATTAGGATAATAGGATAATAATAAAAAAAAAGAAGGGGCAAATGGCCCTGGCAGTGGGGCTTCTTTTCATTTTCGAACGCCCAGTATTTGCGCTAGAAAAAAAGGTTCTTGATATAGATATATATATATATATTGTATTTCAATTTTAATGATCCTTCGCTTTCGGTTTGTAATAATATGATCCTTCTCTCATTTCGATCCTTCGTATTGTAGGTTACCCAACAGAAGCTTGTTTTTTTATGACTTGTATTTTTGTGGTTTGTTTGTTTGTTTGTTACGACTTGTTTGTACCCGATCAAGTAGACGACGACCCATAAGTGAAAGTTAGAGAGATAAAGGTCGAGAGACCTCACGTCTTTTACTTTCATTCACATCAGTCAGAGAGAAATGGTCCGGCGTCGTGCTCTTTGGTGCCGTTGGTCGCCCAGTTTTTTTGCCGGCGGTTCCGAACGGTCAGGAGAAACGCATTGAGTAATCAAAGCGACCTCCGCACGTAACCGTGTCGATGTAATTTTACCGCATCGCAGCGTTTTGGTATTTGTTTCATATTGGCTCGAACCCGAGATTTTCGTGTTTTGTGTCATGTATATGTATTATTATTATATCTCTCTCGTTTTGTATAATTTTTGGTCCGAGCTCAATAAACTTTTATATCGCTTTATCAATGATCCAATCAGTTAGGTTTTCTCTTGTATTTTTAACTTGTTAATGATCCTTCCGCAGGTTCACCTACAGAAACCTTGTTACGACTTTTACTTCCTCTAAATAATCAAGTTTGGTCATCTTCCCGGTAACATCGGCAATGTCGAGACATTGCCGTGCACCAGTCCGAAGACCTCACTAAATCATTCAATCGGTAGTAGCGACGGGCGGTGTGTACAAAGGGCATGGACGTAATCAACGCGAGCTTATGACTCGCGTTTACTGGGAATTCCTCGTTCATGGGGAATAATTGCAAGCCCCAATCCTTAGCACGAAGGAGGTTCAGCGGTTTACCCGGGCCTTTCGGGCAGGGAAAACACGTTGATTCCTTCAGTGTAGCGCGCGTGCGGCCCAGAACATCTAAGGGCATCACAGACCTGTTATTGCTCAATCTTGTGCGGCTAGAAGCCGCCTGTCCCTCTAAGAAGATTTGTTTGCACGTTGGTAGTAAAAACCCACCGACCGAAGTCGGGAGCCTTCGAGATACCATAAGTTACGTCTATTTAACAGGCTAGACTCTCGTTCGTTATCGGAATTAACCAGCCAAATCGCTCCACCAACTAAGAACGGCCATGCACCACCACCCACCGAATCAAGAAAGAGCTATCAATCTGTCAATCCTTCCGGTGTCCGGGCCTGGTGAGGTTTCCCGTGTTGAGTCAAATTAAGCCGCAGGTTCCACCGCTGATGGTGCTCTTCCGTCAATTCCTTTTAGTTTCAGCTTTGCAACCATACTTCCCCCGGAACCCAAAAACTTTGGTTTCCCGGAAGCTGCCCGCCGAGTCATCGGAGGAACTTCGGCGGATCGCTAGTTGGCATCGTTTATGGTTAGAACTAGGGCGGTATCTGATCGCCTTCGAACCTCTAACTTTCGTTCTTGATTAATGAAAACATTTTTGGCAAATGCTTTCGCTTCTGTACGTCTTGCGACGATCCAAGAATTTCACCTCTAACGTCGCAATACGAATGCCCCCATCTGTCCCTATTAATCATTACCTCGGGGTTCCGAAAACCAACAAAATAGAACCGAGGTCCTATTCCATTATTCCATGCACAGAGTATTCAGGCGAAGGTAGCCTGCTTTGAGCACTCTAATTTGTTCAAAGTAAACGTACCGGCCCACCTCGACACTCAGTGAAGAGCACCGCGATGGGATATTAGTTGGACCGCCCGCGAAGAGCTAAGCCCACCGGTAGGACGTACCACATAATGCCAGTTAAACACCGCGAGCGGTGAACCGACACTGTGGCACACAGATTCAACTACGAGCTTTTTAACCGCAACAACTTTAATATACGCTATTGGTGCTGGAATTACCGCGGCTGCTGGCACCAGACTTGCCCTCCAATGTATCCTCGTTAAAGGATTTAAAGTGTACTCAGTCCGATTACGGGGCCTCGGATGAGTCCCGTATCGTTATTTTTCGTCACTACCTCCCCGTGACGGGAGTGGGTAATTTGCGCGCCTGCTGCCTTCCTTGGATGTGGTAGCCGTTTCTCAGGCTCCCTCTCCGGAATCGAACCCTGATTCTCCGTTACCCGTTACAACCATGGTAGGCGTAGAACCTACCATCGACAGTTGATAAGGCAGACATTTGAAAGATCCGTCGTCGGTGCTAGAAGATCATACGATCAGCACAAAGTTATTCAGACTCACCAAAGCCGACGATGGACGAACGGACAAGCCGTCCACCACCGATTGGTTTTGATCTAATAAAAGCATTCTTCCCATCTCTGGGTGGAACTCTGGTTTGCATGTATTAGCTCTAGAATTACCACAGTTATCCAAGTAATGTTTTGTACGATCTAAGAAACCAAAACTGATTTAATGAGCCATTCGCGGTTTCACCTTAATTCGGTATGTACTTAGACATGCATGGCTTAATCTTTGAGACAAGCATATGACTACTGGCAGGATCAACCAGGGAGCTTAGTTATTATTGTAAATTTAAATTTTCGTCGTCGGCTCCTCCCCATAAGACCGATCGACGTTAAGCCATTTCTCTTTTGTATGTGACACACATTTCATAAATTTTGTACCTCTTATAGAGACCAAATATTCTCCTCCTCCTCTCATAAAGCACGAATATCACTTTCACGCCGTGCATCCATCGTGCAAGCACGTAAACTACACACGCTGGACAATATAATAAAAGATAGCGCGGACAGTGGCATGCTAGACAAATCGAGAAAGCGCGTACAGTGATCGTGCTGGTCATTTTGCCACCAAATTTTATAATCTTTATCAGAGAGGGCCCACCAACCTCGTCTCTGTACTTGATACATTTCTCCTCCATCTCCACACACCTTTTCAAACATTAACGGAGAGAGTTCCGTGGACTTGCTTTAAATATACATATTAGATATGTTGTAATCTCTCTCCTTTAGAAGTTTCACCAGCATTAACTTCTTTCATTTTTACTCGTGTACGGAGAGAGGGACTTGTTTTAAATATCAACGCGTACGGCAGCGCGCGAACCATGTTCCCCGCCCGCCCCTTCTAAGCTGCCGAGTAGTATATCTCGTACCAGAGTTAAACGCTTTTTAGCCATATTTGCACCGCCATTGCTGCTCTCCCCGGTAACCAAGGTCAACCAAAATTTGTATGTGAGCTAAATATAATATCAACTAACTCTCGTGTAAAAAGCAACTTTTTACCTGGCCTGGAACCTGAGATATAAATACGCCAAAAACGCATAATTCTTGGAAAATATATAATAGAAGGAGGATCATGTTAATTCTAACCCACTTGCAAAAAAGCTAGAAACATGAAAATTTGGAATCAGGTGTCTTTTATATATAAACATACGGGAAAAATCGAAAAACCCGAAAAGAATTCCTTAAAGCACTTAAAATGTTCTCGCTTAATCACTTAATAACTTAAGTGGTTTAAGGAATTTTTTTCGGGTTTTTCGGTTTTTTCCGTTGGTTTGGACATAAATTATTGTCATTATTATATTATTATTATTTATTATTTATTATTTATTATTTATTATTTATTATTTATTATTTATTATTTATTATTTATTATTTATTATTTATTATTTATTATTTATTATTTATTATTTATTATTTATTATTTATTATTTATTATTTATTATTTATTATTTATTATTTATTATTTATTATTTATTATTTATTATTTATTATTTATTATTTATTATTTATTATTTATTATTTATTATTTATTAGTAGTTTATTAAATTCAGCCTAATGGCCTAGAATTTGGACTTGGTCTTACATTTTTGTTTCGATTCCATGCATCCTTTTCATTCGCACACTCATACATCGTTATGATTTCTCAACTCTCACTCGCTTGCGCATTGTCTCTCTCCTGCTCCCTTTCTTTATTTACCCTATCTCTCTCCTTCTTTATCATCCTTATCCATTTTATCGCCTCCCTATTCCCTAGATCATTCAGCAGATCCGCTATCCTAATTCCACCTCCCATTCCTCTTTCACAATCCCCCAGCAGGTGTTCGAAGCTTCCCTGGCTTCTGCCACAAAGACTGCAAGTTCTCTTCTCTTCCGTTAGCCAATATCTGTTCTTCTCTTCTTCATTCCCACACCTCAGTCTTGCTATTGACTTGATGTCGCTCTTCCTATCTGACCTCAACAGATACCGGGGGGACTTAATCGTTATTAAGTCTTTATATCGTGGGTTATATTTCGCCCTCTCGATTTTCTCTCTGTATTCCTGTTTCTGTATTTCTCTACTTCTTTTTTCTGTTAAGTCTTCTATATTCATTCCCCTCATTTCTTCCAACTCTACCCCCTGTCGGCTGTATCCGTGTTTATTATAGAACTTTTCTCTTTCCTGTTGTCCCTCCGTTTTCGTTAGTTTTTCTCTTTCTTTCAGGCATTCCTTTAGCAGAGTCGTTCCTTCGGTTTCCTTTATTTTCTTCTCAAACCTTATTGCTCTCAATCCAGCTTTTAGCTCTATCTTATCCCTCTTTGTCTCCTCCATTACAATGTACCCTGGGGTGCAAGCGTCTAGTCCGAGAGTCCATCTTATGTATCTCTCATGTATTCTTTCCAATGATGGGCATTCCTTCCACCCCCATATTTCTGCTCCGTACAATATTACGCTAGCTATCAGGTAGTCAAAGAGCATCATGCGCCTCCGAAAGTCTTGGTTTAGCCTCCTTTCGCCCAACCTCCAAACTTGCCTGATTAGGATGTTCCCCCTCTTAGCTCTGTCCTTTATATGTTCTTCGTCCTTTCCATTCCTTTTGAATCGGAAGCCTAGGTATACAAATTCTTTTACCTCCTCCTCCGGTCTCCCTTCCCACCTCCACTCTATTTTCCTCTCCTTTCCTCCTCCCTTTTTAAACTTCATCATTTTTTACTTTTCCACATTCAGAGTAAGTTTCTTTCTCCTGAGATAACGTTCCAGTGTTTTAATCATCTCCTGCATTTCCCTTTCATCCTTCGACACTAGAGCTAGGTCATCTGCGTGGGCTAGAGTCCAGAATTTTTCTCTACCTACCACCACTCCTTCTGCCTGGGCCTTTTTAAACTCCTCCTCAATGTCCGATATAAGAATCGCAAACAGAGTGGGGCTCAGAGGGCATCCTTGACGTACTCCCATTTCCGTGAAGAATTCCTCTGATACTTGTTCTCCTACTCTTATCGTGCATTTTGTTCTTCTATATATCTCTTTTACCCTGGCGATCAGCCCTTTTTCTATCCCACTGTCTTCCATTGCTTCCCATAGCCTTCCCCGATCTACCTTATCAAAAGCGGCCTTCAAGTCTACGAAGAACGTAAATAATTTCCCTCTTTTCTTCGCTAATTGCTTGTCTACCACGTGTTTTAGGATGTAGATGTTGTCCATCGTACTTTTTCCCTTCCTAAAACCTGCTTGTGAGTCCGGTAAGATGTTTTTCCTTTCTACTTCTTCTCTTAAACGTTCGGGCAGTACCGCCGCATATACCTTGTATCCCGTGTTCAGTAGGGTAATCCCTCTATAATTTCCTGGCTGGTGTTGGTCTCCTTTCTTGCGCAGCGGGGTTATTACCCCCTCCCTCCAGCTTTCAGGGAAGCCTTCTCCTTTCCATACTTTTCTGATTATTTCTTTTAACCTTTCCTTAGTCCTTCCCTCACTGTATAACCATGCTTCGTTTGGTATACCATTCTTGCCCGCTGCCTTTTTTTCCTTTAGCCTGCTTATTTGTTTCTCTATTTCTGTATCCGATAGTTCTCGTTCAGTACCCTCGTATTTCGTTCTTCCCTCTTTTCCGTCATTCCCACCTTGAATTTCATCTACCCCTTCCAGTAGTTCTTTGAAGTAAGCCCTCCATTCGTCTATCTTAATTTTGTTACTGACAGCCTGTCTAGTCTTCCTTTCCTTGTTGAGAAACTTCAATACTTGACCTTCCGTCTTTAGGTTAGCCAGCTCTTCTTCTAGTTTCTCTGCGCTTTTTTTACTTTTCTTTTCTCACAGTTCTCTGAATGACCTTCTTCTTCGTGTGTATTCCTCTTTGTCTGCGTTCCCCTCTTTCCAGCTTCTGTAGGTTTTCTTTAGCTTCCGCTTTTCATCTTTACACTCCCAATCCCACCAGCTTTTCCAGCCTATCTCTTTTCTCCTTATCTTCACTTTGTTCTTGGTCATGCTCCTTCTTACTGTTTCCAGTATTTCTATCCATGCGTCTTCCACGGATTCTTTTTCGTATTCCGCTCTTACTGTTTTCTCCCTGAATTCTTTTATTTCCTTTTCTTCCCAGACTGAAAATTCTTCCCTCATTCTCTTCTGCGTGTCGTTGGAAGGTGCTGTTCAATTCTATTGTAAGAGGTTGGTGGTCCGACTCCACTCTTTCTCCTACTCGTAGCTCTTCTATCCTTTCCCTGGCTTCTTCGTTTACTATAACGTAATCAATTACTGACGTTCCCTATGCACCTACATATGTGTACTCTACCTCTTCGTCTCCTTTCACATTTCCATTTAAGATCGTCCATCCTCTGTCATTAATCATTTCCATTAGAATGTCCCCCTCCTTGTTTTCTATTAGGTCTTTTGAACTTCTACCTTCTTCCTTTTCTGGCCCTCCCCTGTTATATCCATATGCTTGCCCTTTCCTTCCCACCCTTGCGTTAAAATCGCCTCCGATCATTAGGATCTCCTCTTCCTGTTCCTCTACCTTTCTCATTATTATATTTTTCATTTTATTCATCCCCTCGTTACAATATATTGAGATCACTCTTCATATCCTGTTTCTAATTTTTATCTTTCTCTCATGCATTCCTCTCTCATTCATATCTTCCCTCTCCCCTCCTACTTCTTCCATTTCTTCCCTGATTCCTGTCACTATTCCTCCACTTGCTCTTCCTTTTTTTTTTCTTTCTGCAAAATGGCTCTACGATCTGTATCCACTCGGCAGCATTTTCGTCAGTTTGTCCCACCTATTTTCTTCTACCCAGGTCTCTGTTAGGCTTATAATATCAAACTGTTTTAGGTACTCCCATGTGTCCTTATCCTTTTTTTCCAGTCCTGCCACATTCCAAAACAGCGCTCTAATCCTCCTCCCGCTTGTTGTGGCTTTTTTACCCCTCTGGTTTCGAAAGTCCCTCTCCTCCCTGATCTCTCCATCTACCTCATTCCAGAACCACCACTTTCCTTGTATCTGGATTTTCATATACCCAACCTTCACTTGCGCTCCCTTTTCCTTCTCTTTCTTTGCCCTCGTTACTAATACTTCTTTGTATCTCTCTTTCCTTTTGTGTATAGTCATTGTCTATGAATATCATCTTGCCTTTGTCTTTGAGTTCTTTCTTTTTCTTCATCACTTTTGCCTTATCTTCCCAACTTTCCATTTCTACCACTGCCATGCTTCTTTCATTGCCTAGAACTCTCACTCCTCTGGCCTTCGCATCCGTATTCAATTCTTCTCCCAGGAATTTTTCTATTTCCTCTTTTTCGTTCCTTGTGGTCCATTTTTTCCCTCTTATTATTATATTATTCTTTCTCTCCCTTCTTTCCGTTGCCTCCCAGTTCCTATCTAGCTGTTCTAGTTTGGCCTTCCATATGTCTCCTAGGTATTCTCCGTCCCCTTGGTTTGGCCCTCTTTTTCCTGCTGCTATTTGTGTTGCCTTCTCTTCTATTTCTCTTGGTCGTCCCTCGGTTTCCTCCATTCCTTTTCTTTCCCTTCCTTCTAGCCTTTCTAATCTTTCCTCCAGCTTCTTTGCCCGTTCCTCCGCCTCTAGGTATTTCCTTTCCCAATTTTTTCCTTTTTCGGTCATTTCTTCTCTTAACTTCTTTATCTCATTTCTCAGCTCCGACCTTTCTTTCCGGGATTCATTTCTGTCCTTCTCAAATTCTTGTTTCATCTCTTACCTCATTCCTTGTAGTTCCTTCATAATAATGCCCCATAGGGTCTGACTATCTTTTTCCTCTTCCACTGATCCCATTTGATTTTCCTTCTCCCCTTCTTTATGTTCCATACATTGGTTATCCATATTATATGTAATGTTCTTGGGTGGAGATCTTTCTGTTTTTGCGCTTTTCTTAAACGGTTGTTGAGTCCGGTCTTCTTTTGCTCTCTCCTCCTCTCTTTCTCTTTTTCTATTTAACTCTTCTATTATGCCCACGCTGTTAGCTCTTGGCCTGTGGGCCTTGGCTAGCTGCTCAGCCTTTGTTGGCCTCCCTCGTTTTCCAGCGTCTGTCTCACTGCTTCTCTCCTTGCAGCCGATCCCCTTCCTAGTATCTGCCCCTTTCTCACTTTCTCCTTTCCCCACCATCGGTACTCTCCTTCTCTTTGGAACTTCTGTTGCCTTTCACGTGGTGTCACTACTTTTACCTATTAATTTCTTTTCCCCTACTCTCACACTCGTTCCTTCGCGCCTTTTTCACGCACACACTCACGCTTCCTGTATCCTAAGCCTAATCTCTATCTTTCTTTAGCCTCAGATTTTAGCCGCCCTTGGGCGCCCTTTTTTCCTATGCCAACTCCCTACTCACCCTCGCTGGGGCTGGTACCTCCCTCTATCCTCCTTACTCAACGTCAACCCTATATGATTTTTCTTTCTTTGAGAAAACACTCTTTATTCGCTCACGCTTCTTACTATGCACCACTCACTACGCTCTCCCGTGACCAAGTCATTTATTATTTATTATTTATTATTTATTATTTATTAGCTCGGAGTGCGCCAACCCCCGAAAGGGGCGCGGGGAACCAGGACGACCTCCGGTCGTCCAGGCTGAACCCCAACCGAGCGCGTCTCCGGGTGGCGGATAGGAGGACGACCGGGTGCGTGAAGTGGGCCCCGAGTACCGTGGAACGGGATGCCTCTGGCGACCGGGATACGGGGAAGGTGTGCCTACGGAGTTCCCCGGCCAACGGGTGGTATAAGGGACCCCTGAAGGCCTAAAAATCCTCGGAGGGGAACTAAAGCCCCGTCGCGGATCAGCTCCCCAAGCTATGGTGTAAGCAATCGTGCCGAGAGCTGGATGGCACCGGGGTAATGGTGTCAGGAACGATGCCCTTGGGGTACCAGGCGTCCTCCCATTGTATCTAGCCTTATCCCTGCAAGCAGGCTCTGCAGGGGTGGACCTATACTTCCCGACTACTCGTGGGACATACATGGAAAAAAACAAAAACAACAACAACTACTCGGAAAACACTCAGACAAACTCGGACACAAACACGGACACGAGCATGGACACAAACATAGCAACAAATACCTACACGAACCCACCCGTTAGCGGGCTGATTGAGGAGGGAAGGGACCCAATCTTGGGGACCGCCTCCGAAACACCGCTGACGGGTGGTTCTGGGGGGAGCATGTCCGCGGCAGGCGAGGTCACAACCTTGCCGGCTCTGGACGTGCTTACCCTCAATGAGGAGCCTTCCTCCGACGCAACCGGGGACGACCAGGGAGAAATCCCGGAACCGAACCCGGTAGCACGGAAGAAGGTAAAGCTCAGCGGAGCAGCCAGGAAGAAGGCCCGCAGGGCGCGCTTAGCTCTACCAGGGACTTCCGACGGGACTGCCACAGCTGAGACCACGTGCAAGGCGGGGATGGCCCCGGCGACGGCCGGTGCGAGAGGGGGGGCCGATCATCGGGAAGCCCCGCGTAGAGACGTCACAGGTGGGCGGCAAAGGAACGGATGGTAAAGGGCTCAAAAGGACTCGACCATCCGTTTCCCCAAATACCCAGCCTTGCGCGAAGAAAAGACAAAGGGTCTTTCCTTCGCCAAAAAGCTTCAGTGAGGCGCTGACGGCGGAGAGGAGGCTGGCGATCGCGCCGTCCAACTACCCGAACTCAACCCTCACTGAGGCGCAGGCCTCCGCCATCGAGCAGGCGATTGTGGGAGCGTTGTGTGGGCTTCAAAAAGGGGAGAACATACCGCGCTTCGACGAGTGCCGGTTCGTAGGGGACCTGCTTCTAGTGACCTGCGCGGACACCGGAGCGGTGGATCAAGCCGTGGGAGGGGGCGGACCTTCAAGTGCTGGATGGCCGGCGCCTCCCTAAGCTAAAAAGGATGGTGACAGTCATCCCCGGCCCTCCGGTGGCAACGGAGGCCATATTAAAAATAATGGAGGGTCAGAACCCGGGGCTCCACACTAATCTGTGGAGTGTGTGGAGCAGAAGGGAGGGACCGCATTCGGTAACTCTCGTTCTGGGGGTTGACCCTGTGTCACACAGCCTCATCAAGAGGCAGGGTTCGGAGGTCCACGTGGGGTTACGCAGGGCACTCTTCAGAGAGGGACTTCAGAGATATGAAGGGGGGGCGGGGACGAGCGTTGCGGATGGGGCAGAGGGGGAGCCCAAGGCGCTGACAACGGCGACCTCGGAGACCCTCGCCCCCTGCGTCGACACCCTCCCACCTGCCCCATCCAAGGGAGGTAACATAGAGATGGCGGCTGCCATCGGACCCTCAAGGACCGAAGGTCGCCGGAACGCAACCTCTGTCCAGTGGGAGCATTCCCAAGGCAGTAATGCCAAGGGGAAGGCCGACCACGGCGGAGGCAACGAAACGTACCGGACTTCTGGGTGTGCAAAAGGGCAGTCAACGTACCCTGACGCACACCCTGAAGGCCGGCACCAGGGGAAAGAGAGGAATGGGTCCCAGTAGGGGCCACCCTCACAAGTAGGCGTAATGGGCCCCGGCGGGGAACATAACACGCCTACTCCGACCAAGCGAGACCGGACCACGTCTGACACCAACAAGGTGCCAGATGGTACCAGGTTCTCGCAGATCAACTTGCAACATTGCAAGGCGGCAACGGACATTCTCCTGTGCCGCCTAACGATGGGGCAGACAGATATAGCCCTCTTACAAGAACCTTGGATTCACAAGGAACGTGTAGGAGGGCTAAACACGGGGTGCGACTCACTCTATTATGATATCACATCCACAAGGCCCAGGGCATGTATCTTCGTCAAGAAGAAGATAGCGGCCCCGAAACTTAATGAATTCTGTACAGTTGATCTTTCAACGGTTAAGGTTAAACTTAACCCTGGGTGGGAATACGTCAGAGCTGGTGGTATGCTCGGCGTACCTGCCGTATGACTCCGAGGAACCTCCACCTACGAGGGAACTCAGGGCTCTGATAGATCACTGTGCTGTCAACGGTCTGCACCTGGTGATCGGTTGCGACGCTAACTCGCACCACACCGTATGGGGCAGTACAAATACCAACGGCAGAGGCACAGCTTTGTTGGCGTACCTCGCCACCACGGGCCTGGAGATCCTCAAGAAAAGCTCCTCTCCCACCTTTGTTACCTCCCGCAGACAGGAGGTGATTGATATGACCCTGGGCTCCGCCAAGGTGACACAGGTCATAAAACACTGGCAGGTACGGGACGAGAGCACACTCTCGGACCACCGCCTTATTACCTTCGAACTAACAGGTGACAGGGACGGCGGCACTGGTGAGGCTCACAGGAACCCAAAGGCCACCAACTGGGCCTATAAAGAGGGCCTGGAAGGGAGGCTGAAGGGGAACTGTCAGCGTCCCAGGACCATAGGCGAAATTGAGCAAGCGGTGGAGCTGCTCTCTGCATCTTCCTCGACATCGAGGGGGCGTTTGACAACACCCCCCACGATGTTATACAGGAAGCCGCGATGAGATACAATATTAAGGACTCCGTCGTAAGATGGATCCACAATATGCTGACGAACAGAACAGTCACAGCAAGCCTGGGAGAGGAAACGGTGAGGGCCGACGTCGCGAGGGGCTGCTCGCAGGGAGGAGTCCTGTCCCCCCTGCTGTGGACCCTCGTGGTTGATAAACTCATACGTATACTCACCACAGAAGGCTTTGCGGTTCAGGGTTACGCCGACGACCTTACGATCACGGTCAGAGGCAGACACCCGTTGGAATTAGCGAGGAGGCTGCAAAAGGCTATCATACTTGTGGAATCCTGGTGTCGATCACACTCGCTCTCGGTAAACCCGAGCAAAACGGAGTTGGTCCTATTCACAAGGAGAAGACGATTCTATTTTAAGGCTCCTCATCTCTTTGGGACGCAACTACAACTCACAGTTGAGGTAAAATATCTTGGTGTCACACTAGATAAAAAACTCACCTGGAAGAACCACGTGAACAGACAGACCCAGAAAGCAATCAGCACCTACTGGGCCTGCCGCAGGCTGTTTGGCCCCACATGGGGACTCAAACCAAGGATGGTCAGGTGGATATACCAGGCCATCCTTGAACCCGTTATAACATACGCCTCAATTGTGTGGTGGACCTCTATGAGGAGGGGAGCACACAGACGGACAATAGAAAGAATATACCAAATAGCGTTGCTGGGAATAACAGGTGCGCTTCCCACCACGCCCACTATGGCTATGGGTGCGCTGCTCGACATCAAGCCACCCCACTTAACAGTGATGGCAACGGCTTGGAGAGCGGCCATCCGCCAGCATCAAGCTGAAGAATGGTGCCCGGCGAGCGGCGGGCACACCGAGATCCTAAGGGATCGGAGATCGGAGCTAATTCTGACCCACGGTGGTAACCGCTGCAAGACGGAGTACCTCTTTAGACGAGAATATGACTTAAATATCCCAGATAGGGAGAAATGGCTGGAGGACCCTAGTGGCATCCTGACTCCGGGGGGGCTGGTCTGGTTCACAGACGGCTCCAAGACCGGATCTGGCACCGGAGCCGGGGTAGCGAGGGAGAGCCCAAAGGTTGAAATGACCTATAAACTGGGCCACCACGCTACGGTCTTCCAAGCAGAAGTGTTTGCCATATGGGCCTGCGCCAAATATAACCTGGAAAAAGACCATTCGGGCAAACACATCTATATCTGCTGTGACAGTATTGCTGCGCTTAGAGCCCTCCATAGAGTGGAGGTAGGGTCTAAGCTAGTCAAGGACTGTGCACTGACTTTGAGACAGCTATCTCTGAACAACAGAGTTAAGCTGCTATGGGTACCAGGCCACGCTGGTATATTAGGTAACGAGAGAGCTAACGAATTGGCACGACTGGGGGCGACAAGCTCCCAACCATGCCATGAGTACCCCATTGGTGTCTCAACCTATGCGTTGAAAGGCCTGGCTTAGGACTGGTTAAACTAAGAATTTACCAGGCTCTGGCATAACGCTAATGGCATGAGACACACGAGGGCCCTATTTGAGGGACCGTCACAGAAGCTGGGTGACACCCTAATTCACCTGGACAGGGCACGACTGCGCATGCTCGTGGGCCTAGTGACAGGACACTGGTACACGAAGAAACACCTCGCGCGCATGAGACTCACAGAAGAGACAGTATGTCCGAGGTGTGAGGAAGAGGACGAAACACCTCTCCACGTATTTCTAAGATGCAGGG